>NC_092335.1:440215000-440521590 GCF_046630445.1 Rutidosis leptorrhynchoides | reverse complement strand
TTGCCTGGATTGCCGCTGCAGAGAGCAGTAGAGTTTCAGATTGATTTAGTGCCAGGAGCTGCACCTGTAGTTCACGCACCTTATAGACTCGCACCTTCCGAGATGCAAGAATTACAGAGCCAACTACAAGAACTGTTAGACCGTGGATTTATCCAACCAATTTTATCGCCTTGGGGTGCACCTGTGTTGTTTGTGAAGAAGAAGGATGGATCCTTCCGTATGTGTATCGACTACCGTGAACTCAACAAATTGACTATCAAGAATCGGTATCCTCTTCCACGAATTGACGATCTTTTTGATCAACTACAAGGATCGAGTGTCTACTCAAAGATCGATTTGCGATCCGGTTATCACCAGTTGAGGGTGAAGGAAAGTGACGTCATGAAAACTGCATTCAGGACCCGTTATGGTCATTATGAGTTTCTCGTGATGCCATTCGGTTTGACAAATGCACATGCCATGTTCATGGATCTCATGAATTGTGTCTGCAATCCGTACTTGGATAAGTTTGTTATCGTCTTCATAGATGATATCCTCATCTACTCTAAGAGCGAAGAAGAACATAAGCAACACCTCCGACTTGTACTTGAACTCTTGAGGCAAGAGCAACTTTACGCCAAATTCTCCAAGTGTGAATTTTGGTCGAAGGAAGTTCAATTTCTGGGTCATGTTGTGAGCGACCAGGGTATCAAAGTTGATCCCACCAAGATTGAAGCTATCAGTAAGTGGGAGACCCCCACTACTCCGACTCACATTTGCCAATTCCTAGGTCTCACCGGTTACTACCGAAGGTTCATTGAAGGGTTTTCTCTGATTGCGCGTCCTTTGACAGCGCTGACTCACAAGGGCAAGAAGTTCATTTGGGAACCCGCACACGAATTAGCATTTCAAACTTTGAAGAAGAAGTTAATCACCGCACCTATCCTATCGCTTCCCGAAGGCAGTGACGATTTCGTTGTTTATTGCGATGCTTCGAAGAGTGGTTTTGGTTGTGTACTGATGCAACGATCAAAGGTTATCGCCTATGCCTCCTGCCAATTGAAGATTCATGAGCGGAACTACACTACTCACGATCTTGAACTTGGAGCTGTTGTCTTTGCGCTTAAATTGTGGAGACACTGTTTGTATGGAACTAAGAGCACTATCTTCACCGATCACAAGAGTCTCCAGCACATCTTCGATCAGAAGCAACTGAATATGAGACAGCGTCGATGGATCGAGATGCTCAACGACTACGATTGTGAACTCCATTATCATCCTGGCAAGGCCAATGTTGTAGCTGACGCTTTAAGCCGAAAGGAGAGGACGGCACCTCTTCGTGTTAGGGCTCTGAACATCACCATTCATTCGAACCTCAACAACCAGATCAGAGTAGCCCAAGTTGAGGCTCTCAAGAAGGAGAATATAACTCATGAACATTTGAACATACTGGTCTCTCTATTCGAGGTTAGGGAGTATGGACTCCGATGTTATGCCAGAAGAATTTGGGTACCTCTTTATGAAGATCTACGGAACCTTATACTTGATGAAGCACACAAATCGAGATATTCGATTCATCCTGGAGTGGGCAAAATGTACCACGACCTTAAAGAACAGTATTGGTGGCCGAATCTTAAGAAAGACGTCGCAACTTATGTTGGTAAGTGTTTGACTTGCTCGAAGGTTAAAGTCGAGCATCAGAGACCTTCAGGGTTACTTCAACAACCAAAAATTCCACAATGGAAGTGGGAATGGATAATAATGGATTTCATCACCAAGCTACCAAAGACGGTGGGCGGATACGATACTATTTGGGTTATTGTTGACCGCCTTACCAAATCTGCACACTTCCTAGCGATGAAGGAAACTGATACAATGGAGAGACTTGCTCAACAATACATTAAGGAGGTTGTATCTCGTCAAGATGTACCTTTATCGATCATCTCAGATCGCGATCCCCGTTTTGCTTCTAGATTTTGGCGTTCTTTACAAGAAGCCATGGGAACTCGTCTCGACATGAGTACAGCATATCACCCACAGACCGACGGGCAAAGTGAACGTACGATTCAGACGTTGGAATACATGTTGCGTGCATGTGTCGTTGATTTTGGAAAGGCCTGGGAAAGACATTTGCCATTAGCCGAATTATTGTACAACAACAGTTATCACTCGAGCATTAATGCTGCACCTTTTGAAGCATTGTATGGCCGTAAGTGCCGATCTCCTATTTGTTGGGCCGAAGTAGGGGAAAAGCAAATCACCGGACCCGAGGTAGTCCATGAAACCATGGAGAAGATTGCTCAGATTCAAGCTAGACTTAAGACTGCTCATGACCGCCAAAAGAGTTATGCCGATCTTAAGCGTAAAGACTTTGAATTCAACGTTGGTGATCATGTAATGTTGAAGGTTGCACCTTGGAAAGGTGTGATCTGTTTTGGAAAACGTGGAAAGTTAAACCCACGATACATTGGTCCTTTTGAAATCTTGGAACATGTTGGACCCGAAGCTTACCGTTTAGATCTTCCAGCACAATTGAGCTCAGTTCATCCTACCTTCCATGTGTCGAACTTGAAGAAGTGTCTTGCTGCACCTGAACTTATCATACCAATGGAAGAACTTACAATTGACGACAAACTACACTTTGTGGAAGAACCAGTTGAGATTATGGATCGTGAGATCCAAACATTGAAACGCAACAAGATTCCGATCGTTCGAGTACGATGGAATGCCAAACGAGGACCTGAGTTTACTTGGGAGCGAGAGGATCAAATTATGCGGAAGTATCCTCACCTTTTCCCGACTCCTCCATCTACCTTAGCTTAAATTTCGGGACGAAATTTTCTTTAGCAGGTGGGTAATGTAACGACCCTGGATTTTCCAATGTTTATTTATTAATAATTATTATTATTAATACGTGTGATTAAACAAATGTATGTTATTACATTTACAAGTTGCCATGATTGCCCGTACTTGACTTTAATTGCCCGAAACGTCTTTGTGACACACGAAACTTACTCGAATAATATTTTCACATATTATTTACATTCATGATTAGTTTTATTAATCATTTTAATTAACTAAGGTTATTGGTTAATTACTTGGGCTTTAATTGGATTATTATTTATTTGGACTTGGGCTTATTCTTTTAACTTGTTACTTGCATGCATACTTGGGCTTATAAGCCCACCCTACACTTTAATGGATTACTTAGCCCATTTAACATGTAAGTATTACTTGTAAATGGAAACTAGTTAGTTAAGAACCATTGGAATCTAGTTAACATGTAATCCCCATGCACATACCTCCATTAACCACCTTTGTAAGGCTTTTCATGCTAGTAACCATAAGACATTTCCCTCCCCCTTTTTTCTGCAGAAAACCATGGCCTTTAGGCCTTGGGATGGAGTTTTTGGTTTCAAATTTTCATTACTTACTTCATTCACATTTACTCTTTCATTTACACACACATTACTTGCATACTTTTCTCTCCCTTCTCTCTCATTTTTCTCTAAAGATTGTAAGTATTATGAACAATTCTTTCATCTTTCTTGACTTCAAAACCGAAACCAAGAACACCTCATCATCATCATCTTTGGTTGTTGTTTGATTACTTGTTACTTACTTGTCATTGTTACTTTGTTACATGTAATTGTTAGTTGTTCTTTACTAGTTACAAGATCAAACTTACTAGTTTGATTCTTCATTTATCTTGTATTTACAAGAACACTCAAGAACATAAACTTACTAGTTTATGTTCTACTTTTAAAGTTTCAAAGACTTAAGTTCATGTGTTGTGAAAACATACTTGTAATTCATGTTAGTAAACTTTAAAGTTTACTTTCTTAAAGATCAAACTTTGGTTTGAATCTTTAAAGTATGAACCACCATGAATTATTAACTTGTTTACTTAGTTTATTTCTTCATAATATGCACTTTAAATTCATGCTGTTGGTTATTATTGGTCAAGTGTTACTAGTTAACCTTGATCTCATTAATCTTGAACTTACAGTTAACTTTAAAAGTTCAAGAACATGAAAGTAATCTTATTTTGTCATTAATAAAAGTTTTCAAGCTTACATACACTTTACTAGTGATAATCTAAGTTTTGTAACTTATGGTTTCACTAAAGTAAAGATACAAGTATTAATCCTTAAGATTTAACTTAATAACTTTAGATCTAGACTTTTGAGTCTTGGATCTTCAAGATCAAACTAAGAACTATGTTCTACATCTTAAGATCTTGATTAGTTAATTTACTTTCAAGTTTGTAGTTCAATATTAATTTTAAAGTTCATGTATGTGTTAGATCTAAGACTTTGATGTAACTTTGGTTCATCAAAACACTTGCAACACTTAAGTGAGTTGTGCTTCATGTCTTAGACTTACACTTGGGTTATGATGGTCAAACCATGGTAAAGATGATGTAAACACAACAATGAGTTGTACACTTGAAGCTATAGGCATCAAGGATGAGAACCATGATGAACATCAAGCACCAAACTCACCTGAACCCATTATTTTTCTGCTTTCTGTCTTCTACCTACTGTTTTCTGGTTTCGGTAACAGACCAGTACACCTAGGCTACTGTAACCTTGATTTTCAGATTGATCTTTTCGAGTAGATAACTTTTCATATAGGACTAGTCTTAATCCGAGTTACGGTTTAGGATTTATGGCCCTCTGATCGTCACTATGTCCTTTAACGTTGTGCAGAAATTTCTGACCTACTCGCACTTAGACCGTCGCCACGGTCAAACGAAGACGAGTTTGCTTCTGTAAATTTTACCACACTTAAAGGACTCGTATACGGAGCCATGACCACTGGTCTCACCTTATTTCAGTAGGTGTAGAGGCCGTGGTGACTGACCGAACTCAGCCTTTGTTTTAAACTACTTTCATAAACGAAACCTACTTTACACCTTATCTTTGATGATGAATGATGATGACCCTTAAGACCTTATTTACATACTTTTAAACCTATTCGGCCGATTTACTGACTTAGTACTATTTGACTTAGGTTGAGGACTCGTTGGACCTTTCGGACCGATTACTTGCACACTTTTCCCGACTAGACTTTACCGCTACTTTATCATTGTGAGTTATAGCTTTCCCTTTTTACTTTAACTTATTTTGGGAACTGAGAATACATGCGGATTTTATGTTTTACATACTAGGCACGAGTACTTAAACTTATATATGTGTGGGTTATACAACGGCATAAACATTCCCTTTAGCTCGGTAACGTTTAATCATTGGTTTTTGAACCGTGAACGCGAATCTTAGATATGGATCCATAGGGTTTGACATCCCCACTCGGGCTAGTCGCGCTAGCATTTAACGAGTGTTTAATACTTTGTAGACATACGCACTTGCCAAGTGTACTTTCAGGGGGTATAAACGTTAAGTTAGTTACCAAGTGCCCACGGTTAACATATACTTTATCATACTGTTTTGAAACGCTCTTTGTAGCATTGAAATCTCGTGGCCTACCTTACATTACTATTATATTTAAACTATAGCTCACCAACCTTTGTGTTGACATTTTTAAGCATGTTTTTCTCAGGTGCTTAAGGTTATTTGCTTCCGCTGTCGTGCTAGTCTTGCCGTAGACACCCGTTGCTCTAGTGTTATCACCGCATGAACTGTTTATCTTGCATTCAAACTTTAATACATTTGGAACTATGTTTTGTAACGACCTAAGGGTCACATACATTTATTCATGCTTGCTATTCGTAGAAGCATACTGTTGGTGTAAAACATTTGATGTCGGTTATGATGTCACCTTTTTATCGTGAATGCAACTTCTTTTATTACAGCATATAGTACTTAACCTTGTAATGATCCTGTTGTTGATGATTCGTACACGATGGTTTTGTATGGGGCATCACATTTGGTATCAGAGCATTGGTTGTAGGGAATTAGGTTGCATTAGTGAGTCTAAGACCGACCCGAGTAGGATTCACTAATAGGACTAATCTACAACTTGCTAGTTTACGTGTTTCAGCTGAACTTACTGCATGCTGCTGCTTGATTTTACTGCTATATGCCGTATGCTACTACATGATTTCACTACTGTATGATATCACTTGCTTTCGAATGCATGCTACTTCTATACGATTCGTTATTATTGCCATGCTACTTATTGTTATACATGATTTAAACTGTTGGCCTAATACGTGCTTGCTTTATGACTTACTGACATGGAAAATTTATTTTTCCTTGTTCAGATGTCGGATGTTCCACCTGCTATCGTTTTGGGCAGTTTAGACTCTTCAGCTACTCCACCTACCACCGTTGCCAATCCACCAATCCCGATACGCACAAGTGACCCCGGCGCTTCATCTTTCGGGACTAGCAGCCAGCCTCCTGCACCAGTGGCTACTATTGACGGACACGTGGACCCTTCGGAGATTCCAGCTCCGTCTGCTCCCAGACCCTCGGAGCCACAACCCCGCATCGGTGGTGTTGTGGTTCCCGCGGAGTTCGGGGAAGGGCCATTCCGTAACCATATGCGCATGCCGTGCCGACGCGCTCCTAATGGACGTTTAGTGCCAATTCCGCCAGGCAGATACAGACAGATGATGGTCGCCCACGGACGGCCAGTTCAGCCACCAGTACAGCCACCACATGATTCGGACGACTCGTCATCCACTGATGCTTCATCTGACGACACCTCCTCAGACGACTCTAGTGACGATGAGGACCCTGCTGATATACCTATTCAGCCACCCTCCACCCTGCCGAAGAAGCGGTATCGCTTCAACAGTACTATCATTCCGGGGAACAACGGAGGACGAGCCTTCACTGACGCATTTGGTCGGCGTCGTAGGGTTACTGCCCGTAAACGGCTTGTGCCGTACCCTGCCGACCCACAGATACGTAAGGTTCCCCATTACGTACTGACTATTTCTGGAGCCGTAACGTCTGCACCTCGTTTCATGAGGTCTGCACCACCCGCACCACCGACACCACCTGCACCACCGGCACCACCTGCACCGCCGGCACCTCCTGCCTCACCATCTCCCACAGTCGAGGAATTGACAAGGGAGGTGGAGATCCTCCGAGCTCGAGTAGCTGAGCTTGAGGAGCAGATGTCTCAGGTTTTAGACATCCTTCACCCACCTTCACCGTAGGGCTTTTGTATTTAGATTTCGTTATGTAATCTAGTTGTAGTTTTATGTTTCACTTATGTATTGTACGAACTTATTCAGATGTATGAAACTTATTATTATTATGAATGGAACTTTGGGTTATTCAATTCTTGCACGATGTTCTATTTACATTACTGTACGATGATTCTGTGGTATTTGTACCTAGATGCGTTACTTAATAACATGTGATGTTTTAATTCCATGTTGGTTACTATGTACTGTATTATTACTATTTGAATACTGGATTTTGACTTGAGTCAAAATTTTTGTTTAGAACATCATGGCTAACGGTCGATCCACACCTACTGCTGCTCAAATTAAAGAGATGATCCAAGAACGTGTAGCCGCAGCCATTACGGAAATGCAACCCCAAGCTCCACCGCCACCGCCACCACCACCGGTTATTCAACCCGTTCGAAATGGGTGTACTTACAAGGAATTCTAGAGCTGTAAACCACATAACTTCAGCGGAACTGAGGGACCGGTTGGTCTCACCAGATGGTTCGAGAAACTTGAATCAGTATTCTGAGTTAGCAACTGTTCGGAGGATAGCAAAACCAAATTTGCTTCTTGCACGCTATCTGACGGCACGCTCACGTGGTGGAACACAATGGCACAGGCACAAGGCATTGATGAGGCGTATGCTACTCCATGGGAAGAATTTAAATGTGCCATGATTGAGGAGTATTGTCCGAGAACCGAAATCCAAAAGATGAAGATGGAATTCATGCAGTTAAAGGTCGTTGAGATTTTTGGAATTAGCCCTGATGTGTCCGACAATGGTCACCCCGGAATTCAAGCGAATGAAAAGGTACTTCTGGGGACTTCCTAAGTCCGTCAAAGGAAACGTCACATCATCCAAACCACCGAATGTTCCCGAAGCAATGCGCATGGTGCATACTCTCATGAACCAAATCATTATTGATGAGCCGGAGAAGGCTAAGTTTGAAGCTGGTGGTAGCGAAAAGCGAAAGTGGGATAATAACAACAACAACAACCACAACAACAGGAGGAGGACCTATGACCAGACCCCCACCAAGAGGCACAACAACGGTAGAAACCCCAACCCCAACAACAACACCAACTCCAACCCGAACTATAAAGGAACCTTACCACATTGCAAGCGGTGCTACAAGAACCATAATGGATATTGCAATGTTGTCTGTGAGAAGTGTCAACGGGCTGGGCATATCGGGAAAGACTGCAAGGTCACCACTTTGAATGGGAAGCCGAACCCCACAGGGCCGAGGAAGTGTTACGAATGCGGGCAAATGGGCCATTTCAAAAATGCGTGCCCAAACAAGCGAAAAGACGGCGGACCACCTCGTGGTAGAGCTTTTAATGTTAATGCAAGGGATGCACGCGATAACCCCGACTTGGTGACAGGTATATTCAAAATCACCAATCTTTTAGCTTCTGTCTTGTTTGATACTGGTGCGGATAGAAGTTATGTATGTAGACATTTTTGCGATAAGATTAATTGGTCATTAGTCTCGTTAAAAAAGAGTATGCTTGTCAAGGTCGCCAATGGAAAACTTGAAAAGGTTGACCATATTAGTCGTGGAGCTATTATCAACATAGCTGGTGCAGATTTCGAAATTGATTTGATACCAATCAAACTGGGAAGTTTTGACGTGATCGTCGGTATGGATTTGTTGAGCAAGATAAAGGCCGATATTATCTGTGGAGATAAAGCACTTCGCATACCACAAGGAGATGGCGAACCACTGGTTATCTATGGAGAGAGATGTACCTCGAAGTTGAACCTCATTAGTTGCGTGAAAGCGCAAAAGATTATGAAGAAGGGACGTTTTGCTGTCCTAGCACATGTGAAAGCGGTAGAAACTGAGGTGAAGAGCGTGAACGACATTCGAATTGTGAACGAATTTTCCGATGTCTTCCCAGAGGAATTGCCTGGATTGCCGCCGCAGAGAGCAGTAGAGTTTCAGATTGATTTAGTGCCAGGAGCTGCACCTGTAGCTCGCGCACCTTATAGACTCGCACCTTCCGAGATGCAAGAATTATAGAGCCAACTACAAGAACTGTTAGACCGTGGATTTATCCAACCAAGTTTCTCGCCTTGGGGTGCACCTGTGTTGTTTGTGAGGAAGAAGGATGGATCCTTCCGTATGTGTATCGACTACCGTGAACTCAATAAATTGACTATCAAGAATCGGTATCCTCTTCCACCAATTGACGATCTTTTTTATCAACTACAAGGATCGAGTGTCTACTCAAAGATCGATTTGCGATCCGGTTATCACCAGTTGAGGGTGAAGGAAAGTGACGTGATGAAAACGGCATTCAGGACCCGTTATGGTCATTATGAGTTTCTCGTGATGCCATTCGGTTTGACAAATGCACCTGCCGTGTTCATGGATCTCATGAATCGTGTCTGCAAGCGGTACTTGGATAAGTTTGTTATCGTCTTCATAGATGATATCCTCATCTACTCTAAGAGCGAAGAAGAACATGAGCAACACCTCCGACTTGTACTTGAACTCTTGAGGCAAGAGCAACTTTACGCCAAATTCTCCAAGTGTGAATTTTGGTTGAAGGAAGTTCAATTTCTGGGTCATGTTGTGAGCAACCAGGGTATCAAAGTAGATCCCACCAAGATTGAAGCTATCAGAAAGTGGGAGACCCCCACTACTCCGACTCACATTCGCCAATTCCTAGGTCTCGCCGATTACTACCGAAGGTTCATTGAAGGGTTTTATCTGATTGCGTGTCCTTTGACCGCGCTGACTCACAAGGGCAAGAAGTTCATTTGGGAACCCGCACACGAATCAGCATTTCAAACTTTGAAGAAGAAATTAACCACCGCACCTATCCTATTGCTTCCCGAAGGCAGTGACAATTTCATTTTTTATTACGATGCTTCGAAGAGTGGTTTTGGTTGTGTACTGATGCAACGATCAAAGGTTATTACCTATGCCTCCCGCCAATTGAAGATTCACGAGCGGAACTACACTACTCATGATCTTGAACTTGGAGCCGTTGTCTTTGCGCTTAAATTGTGGAGACACTATTTGTATGGAACTAAGAGCACTATCTTCACCGATCACAAGAGTCTCCAGCACATCTTCGATCAGAAGCAACTGAATATGAGACAGCGTCGGTTACAGTAGCCTTGCTTCTTCTCAAGATCTTATCATTCAACTTATGAGCCATAGACATCGCGGCCTCAATTATCTGGGGCTCACTAGACTCGACCCCATGCTTGATTTTCTCAGATAACCCATCAATGTACGCTTCAATCTTAAGATTCTCATCCGCATAAACATTAGGACAAAACAAAGTCAACTCGAAGAACCTTTTGTCGTAGGCATCTAATTCGGTGCCCTTCATTTTCAAGTTTTTAAGTTCAACCTCTAACTTCTTAAGCTGACCCCGGGGACAATAGCGGGTGATCATTCTTTCCTTGAAATTATTCCAAGTTAAACCATAAGCCGCATCATTTCCCAAACTATTAACCAAATTGTTCCACCAGGTCAATGCACTATCCTTAAGAGTGCAGCTAGCAAAACTAACCTTGTCCTCCTCTTGGACTCGACTAACCCTGAAAATAGACTCGATTTTCTCGAACCAGCGGGTAAGTCCTATGGGTCCTTCAGTACCACTGAATTCTTGTGGGCAACTTGCCATGAACGTTTTGTGGGAGCATCTCACCTGATTGTTATTCGCATTAGCATTTGCATTTGCATTTGTTGCCATAGCAGCAGCTATCCATTCGGTGATAAGACATTGCATACGGGCTTCGTTGGACTTTCTAGGAGGCATGATCTTCAAAACAGAATAACACAACCGTTAGTACTAAGAATAATACCAGTGTTATAAAGGAATAGACTGAACACGAAAAGATTAACCATTAAAATAATAGTCAGTAACCACTATGAGTAATAACATGACAGTTATGATTGTTATAGAAATAACCACCACATGCATACATATTTTATGATAACATAATACAACATACATATCACCTAACATACATGATCTACATTACGCATAATATAACATGCCAAGAGTCACAACATCAGAAATAAAATGTGATAATGATAATAGATGTCATAAAAATAACCATCCATACATAATGAAAAACATCCCATAACAAAACCTTAATAAAATCCTCGGCAAAAACGTCGTACATAATCTAAAAATGTATGTATGAAAGGACATTAGGTCTTATGAAATAAGTAATCAATCATGAATCATCATATCACATCTGCTTAGAGCGGGTGTGATAAGCTGGGCCGGCATGAGTCTCGGCAGGAGGCTCATACTTCCGCAACTTTCCTTTCACTTCTTCAAAATCTGCCTTCAAACCACGAACTGTGCTCTCTAGAGCCTCGAACCTAGCGTCAACTTCACGGTTACGCTTACGATTCTTGAACCCCATATTATTCTTGAAGCTAGCAAACGAATCCATACTAGCTCGAATCTGGTCCATCATCTCGTTATGCGGCAAAGTACGCATACAATCACTAAGCGCGTTAATATGTGTCTTGTCGGTGTAAGCTCTGTTCATGTGAGTTAGGGTGGAAAAGTAGTAGTGAACGGGATCATCGATCAAAGGTTAATCAGCACGCAGTCTTTCAGCAGCCGAAGGAGCAGGAGCACGAATGGAGTTGTTGCTCGAAGTCGACATCTGTAAATAGTAAAACCACAAACCATATACCAAATAAGAATAAATGCTTACGGTATATCTCATACGAAATGAAATGCATAATAATGCTATAGTAAAAGGGTCGGGCTGTAGACTAGACTCTAATGCACCCTAAGAACCACGGGTTGACCACATTAAGACCGCCTAGTTCCCTACAACCAGAACTCTGATACCAACTGTGATGGCCCCGTCAAAACACTTAACGGCTCCGTCACTTGGTCCTACAGCTTGATCGAACTTAAATGAATTTAACAAACGACATTGCATTCTTTTATTTCAAAAGTTTCCCAAAAAGGAAAGTATACCAAAATATGTAGTTTAAAAGTAACCCAACATATTAGTTAACCAAAGTTGACACAAAACATTGTTAACAAACCCACAAATTTAAATTATCCAAAAACAGAATGCAAGCTTAAGTTTCATAAATTGTTTCATTAAGATCTGCCCAAATGCATGCAGACTCTTCTAAACACAGCGGAAGCATCACATAAACTCAAGTACCTGTGAAAACATGCGAGTAAACTTTCAACACAAAGGTTGAGTGAATTATAGGTTTAAATAATTGAATAAACTTTAGACCACAAGATTTAAAAATGTTTGAAAATATTAAACATTATTCCATTATCAATGAGCCACCTGGTAACCACTTAACCCTTTATTTACCCTTGTCAAACACAATAAAAATATACACTGGACAGTGTATCTACAATAAATACAAAGTACTAAACATTCCGATTATAAATTGCTAGCGCGACTAGCTCGAAATGGGGTTGTCAAACCTGATAGATCTATCCGTACGATTCGCGTTCACCGGTAGAAACCAATGATTACAGTTACCAGACTAGAAAATATTTTTGTCCAACTCACAATGAATAATTTAAATTTAATTGTCACTTGTGTCTAAACGTAAAATAAAATGCATGTAATCACATCCCAAAAATATACTTTGAAAAGTATATAAAAATGGGACTATAACTCACCTTAATAGTAACGAAGTAATCAACACAATTAAGCGAACATCAAATGAGTACAGTGATCAGGAATGATCACAATGCTGGCCTATAAATAAAGCAGGTTGATATAAATAACTAACTTAGGTCAAGTCTTAGTATGATAGCTATTGTACATGTTGCAAGTAGTCATAGAACAATACTCAATATGCATCGGTTTGATCGGAACAGCTTACGGACACACACTTTCTATTTTTAGAAAGTTTCTATTTTTAGCAGGTTTCCATTTTTGGAAAGTTTCTATTTTTAGAAAGTTTCTATTTTTGAAAAGTTTCTATTTTTGGAAAGTTTCTATTTTTAGAAAGTTTCTATTTTTGGAAAGTTTTCAAATTTAGAAAGTTGCTATTTTAGGAAAGTTTATAAGTTAGGAAAGTTTCCTTAATTAGAAAGTCAACAAAAGTCAACTAAAAATCAAAGTCAACCGAAAGTCAACTCAAAAGTCAACCTTGGTCAAACATAGTCAACGTTAATTTTAAAAGTGTAAGTTGTAATAATAATGTATGTTATAATGTTTATTAAATTTAAATATGTCTAATTATGTCATAACATAAGTTTAATTAAATTAAAATGAATTATTAAAGTTAATATAAGTTTAAGTGATATAATTAATATAACATAAGTATTTAATTAATTAATTAAATATTAGTCATAATATAAGTATTATTAATTAATAATAAATTTTAAATCATATCATAAGTATTATTAATTAATAATGAATTATTAATCATATCATAAGTTTCTAATTATAATTATTAAATTATAAGTATTTAATAATTAAATTATAAATAAATAATAACTAAGCCTTATAATAATTAAATAATTAATTAATACTTATTATAAGTCTCAATATAATAATCTAATAATAGAAGTTTAATACTTATCATAAGTATTTTCCATTAATAATAAAAGTATTATTAATCATAAGTTTAATTAAAATGTTAATTAAATCATAAGTAATAATTAAATGATATAATAAATATATATATCATAAGTCTTAAAATTTAATAATTACTTTTTATATCGTAAGTACTTAAATGATAATGAAATTCATTATTTATATCATAAGTTTAATAATTAGTCATAAGTTTTAAATCAAAAGTTCATCGGGTCGTATCCTGAGCCCCGGGTGTCGATTTTCGGCGAGCCTTACATATATCTCCGCCTAATCAAACCACCCGACACTTTGGTACACTTAAGAACACACCAAGAACAGCCCACAAGTCGTGGTGATCAGCCATGACACCACCTGAAACTTTAATTCAATCAAAATCGTGTTTTAGACGTAACGGGTGATTCGTGGCTCGGATTTAGATGACCCGAACATGAAAGTTCATCCCACCATTAATACTAAAACACCCTAAAGTCACCAAATATAGTCACAAAGTCGGACCAAACCTGGTTCATACCAAAATCACATTTCAATCTTAACAAAATACCACTTTGATCATATCTAGGTCTCCGGGAATCGAAACGACATGAATCCGGAGTCTAAAATTAATGTCTTGATGAGAGGAACTCATATAGATACTTTATTTTAACTTTTATAACAGTCACAATTCCAGAATTAAATAAAAATCTGGTGTCCCAATTATATCAAACCGAAAACTTATGTATTCGAGTAATTCTATGCATACAAACACCATTACAACAACAAGTAATCATCATACTATTAATATATAATCAAAATACATAAAAATCAAAAGTTCTAGGGTTAGGGTTTATACCCTAAACGAGAAACAAGTGATATAGATGTGTAGAGGAGATCGCGTAGAACCCGATTATGCAAACGATCAAGTAATACAAGCCTTTGATGATTAGCAATTGATGATGATGATGATGCTTGTGTGGTTGACCGCAAAAAGAAAAAGGGAGGAGAGGAGAGCCAAAATAATTAGGGTGAATGAGAAAATGAATGGAAATTAGGAGTATGGTAACAAGGTTTGCAAAAATTGCACAAAGCCCCCTCTCCTAAAGGGGTTCGGCCGAGAATTGCATGGGGGTGGGCCCCATAGGTCCAATTTTGACAAATGTTGATTTACTTGTGCCCCGAAAGCCCGAACGAAACCCGAAACGCGAAAACACGCTTACGCGATTAAAAATCCAGAGAGATAACGAATACGCGACGAAAAATAAATATAAATACTATATATAATTATATGATCTTAAAATATCATATTTAAAATAATTAGGATTTAAATATCCCAAAAACTCGACCGTTGGTTTGAAAACCGAAAAGATTCGCCGGATAGAAATCCGCGACACGTAGAAACGTATAACTCAAAATATGAATACAAATATTCACATAACACATAATAATTAATATATTATTATTAAAATAATAATATAGGTCATAGAAATGATGTAGCATAATTAACAGTTAACGGTCGTTAAATAATTAACGGTAAAGATAATGGAAAAAGTAGGGTCATGACAGATGCCGCGTGGCGTCACGACGTGACCAAGAAAGTTACCCTCCTCGAAGCCAAAACTGCATTTATCCGGGTTGAGTTTCATGTTGATTTTCCTCAAGGAGTCAAACGTTTCTTGGATATCTTTAAGGAGAGACGGTTCCGTATGGCTTTTGATTACGATATCATTGACGTAAGCTTCGACGTTGCGTCCTATCTGGTTTTTGAAAGTAGTGTCTATCACTCGCTGATATGTTGCTCCGGCGTTTTTTAGTCCGAACGACATCTTAGTGTAGCAAAAAATGCCATGATCAGTGTGAAATGCCGTCTTATCCTCATCTCCTTCCGCCATTTGAATCTGATGATACCCTTTATATGCGTCAAGGAAGCATTTAAAGCGGTACCCGGCGAGCGATTCGACCTTCCAGTCAATCTCCGGTAACAGATAGTTATCCTTTGTCTGTTGATATCTTTGAAATCAACGCATATGCGCCACGCCCCGTTGGCTTTCTTGACCAGCACCCGGTTGGCTACCCAAGTTTGGTAACGGACCTCTCTCAATATGTTAGCATCAACAAGCTTCTCTACCTCACTACGCAGGAACACGCTTCGTTCCGACACCATTCCTCTCTTTTTCTGTCGTACCGACGTTATGCTTGGATTTGCATTTAAATGGTGTTCCGCCACCTTCCTTGGAACTCCTATCATGTCTGACTCTTGCCAAGCGAAAACATCGGCGTTGTTAGATAGCAGATCGCATAAGGCACTCTTAGTTTCCTCCGAAAGGGTGTTACCGATCTTAATGACTTTCTCGAGAAACGTGTGATTGATCATGACACCCCCTCGTGTTTAACAGGTGCTGGCTGCACAATCGGTTGACTGATATCAGCATAGACTTGGGTGCGGTCTGAAAACAAAGTCGCTACGCCTGCCCTTGTGGGGAACTTCAGCATACCGTGAACCGTCGAAGGTATCGCACCCAACTCTTGGAGCGCCGTCCGTCCTAGAATCACGTTGTACTTGGATTGGCTACGAACCACTACAAATGTTAACTGCACGGTGCGGGAACGGTAGTCATCTCCTAGCGTCACGTCGATAGTAACCCGCCCCAAGGGCCAAGTCCTGTGAATCCCGCAACGGGGTGCAATGGGGGTTTGACCTTATCCCTTACATCCTGTGGTAACTGTAAAAAACAATGTTCATAGATAACGTCTACAGCGCTACCCGTATCGATATATATACGCAATACCTGGCATCATCCGATTGTTGCAGTGATTGTTAACGGTAGGTCCGTTGGGCAGACCTTCCAAAATGCCGGGAACGTGATCGGTGCGCATTCCCAATCTTCCAGCGCTTCGGCCTTCCTTACGTGACCCGAATGCCACGCCTGAATCATGTGAATGTGCTTTTCAGGCGCTTTATCTTTTCCTTTCTGCCACGCGTACCTCTTGGTTGTGGATCCTCCTTTGTTCGAGGGTTTTAAGTGGTTAAACTCACCTAACTTAAGCCTTTCGATAATGACCTTTTTCAGTTCGCGACAATCGTCGACGTCATGCCCCTTATCTTCGTGAAAGATACAGTACTGCATTTCGTCTACCGCGAAGCGCGGTTTCATAGGCTTGGGTGGCGGGAAGTCTCTACTTATCTCTTCCGTTGCCAAAATTCTTTTGGCGTTTTGGATAGCGACCTTATTAAACTTTCCTCCTCAGGTGATAGCCTCTTAGAACCGTAACGTTCGTACGGGCGGTAGTTGTGGTGGTTGCCGAATTTATGATTGGAATGTCCGTAGTCGCCACCGCTACTTCCGGCATTACCCTTATAGCTGCTATTTGCGTGACCTTTACCGTTGCCTTTGTCATCTTTATCATTTTGTTCCGTTGTCTTGTGTTCACCGACGGCAGCGTCGGCGAACTCCTCCGACCGTACGTAGTCTTTCACCATCTTTACCGCTTCAACGTACGTTTTTGGCAACTTTCACTGCATCGCTTTTACCAGGGACAAATTCCTAACCTGACAGATTGCCATGATGTACGCAGAAATTTGCTGCGACTCCGGCAAGTCTGGGATTTTCTGACACTCTGCAGTGAAGCGGGAAGTAAAACTCATCAAAGACTCGCGTGACCTCATCTTGATGCTGTGCGCGTCTAAATGAGTCAATTCTGTACGTTTAAAATTCTGGAAGCGTTGCACGAACTTGGTTCTAAGGTCCGTGAAGCTAGTGATACTCAACGCGGGCAACTTGGCAAACCACTCACGCGCGACGGACTGAAGCTGTCCCGGGAACATGTGGCATGCCGTCGGGTTGTCCCAATGTTGCGTCTTGACAGCGTGCTCAAACTGCTGTAGAAAGTCTTCCAGATTCGAGCTACCATCATACATTCCTAGCGTAAGGGGGTAGTAAGGACGGCAGGCAGCGGATGGGTAGCTATTTCTCTGGTAAACTTTTATGACATTGCGGAAACTTCGAACAAATGTTTGACGTTGTCCCCCATCATAGCATACCAGTTATTCAACGTATTGTCCGCCACGCCAGGCTGTTCAACCTGAGCACTCATAGATTCCGGTGCGGCAAGAATCAAATTCTCGATTAGATCCTTGCGTGCCTCCTCCCTAGTTTTGCCAAAACTCTTACCGGTCTCTGACACTGAACGTGTTGAGATACGGGGTTGTGCCTTGGACATACCGGTAGGCCTTTCGGCTCCTTTGGGCATGAGTGAGGGTAAAATGAATCCTCCCTTAGCCAAGAAGCGTATAGCTTCCTCGCCGTTAATAGGTTTGAGCTGATGTACGTTTTCCTCTTGAGTTTCCGTCCCTTCAGAGTCACGTTGATCAGCTTCCTTCTTGTAACAACCCAACCCAAATTACAAACGACCACGCGGAAAATTGAAATAAAAAAAAAATTCTTTGTGCAGCTGGTGGCGCGGCGCGCAGAATTGGTCTGGCAGCCCGCTGTCCAAAAAGTCCCCAAATACGAAAATGTTCGGCCACTTCCCAACGTAAATAAACAAAACGCTTTTCACAATACAATCATATAAGTAAAACTAACACGTTCCATTAATAAAATAAGTTTTACGAACCCGGGCCCACATATGCCCAAATTGCCCCTTAAGTACAAAATACAAGTTCAAACACAAGAGTTTAAGTTCCAACAAGACCACGAGCATGATGTTGGGGATAAACTACCCAAATCCTAGGTCGAATCCAAAAGTAATCCAAGTAAGCATCAAAAGGGGAAAAATCATCTAAATCCCGAGCATACCCTTGCCAAATCCGCTTCCGTACCTAAAAATGTAAACAACGAGAGGGTAAGCTAATGCTTAGTGAATGAAATACTTATACATATACATATGTAATTTACCTACACGCATCCACTTACAATACCATGCAAACAAAATGCATAAACGAGCTAGCAACACCAAACATACGACTAGCAACAACGTTAGTATATAAACCGTCACAATAATATACTAAAATCACAACAATGCATAAATATAACAAACCGTTCCCCGCTATGGCACTACCGACTTGTAGACGACCAATAACATCGAGTCTCACTCGTAAGATGCCACCGACTTGTGACTCATCATAAGGTGTCACCGACTTGTGAATCACCAAAGGGTGTCACCGACTTGTGAACTACCCACCAATATCTATGGGTCACCGACTTGTGAACGCCATGTGACATCACCGACTTGTGAAGCGCCACCAATAAGTGTCACCGACTTGTGAAGCACTATAGGGTGTCACCGACTTGTGAATCACCCGCCAATACATACGAGGTCACCGACTAGTGAACCTCCAAGAGGTTCACCAACTTGTAAATCTCCTAACGAGACACTACCGACTCGTAGTTCTCTTCACCCATAGCCTCAATAAGTCACCAACTTGTGACATAACGCCCAATACTCACGATGTGGCGCCTAAGGCCCACATCGCGTACGAGTAAATAAACCACATACATACATGTATAAATATTCCACTCACCTCGATTACTTGAAGAAGTGCAACTCGCAAACTTGAACTTCTTCCACCGACTTCACGTATATCACCTACGCAAATCATACATGCAAATAAGCTACAACTTAAGTCTATTCGACTTAACACATCACAAGTGTAATTTCGACTATTTACACTTGACCAACTTTGACTAAGTCAAATCTCACCCGAACCACTCATAATCACAATCGAATAGTGATTATGTCCCACTATTACATTTTGCACAAGGTTTGATCAACCAATCCCCCATTTGAACTCACGACCCGCCCAAATTGACATAAAGTGCAATCTACGCCTTTTTGCACTTTTAACGATACTCGAAAGTCCAAAACTAACGAGACCACTTCCCGCTTTCCCAAAATACCTAAATACACCTCTTTTAGGCTTTAGATGCATTTTAGATCAACATTTACACAAAAACCCATTTTGACCTAAAAACTAGTCAAAACACCAAATTGCAAGTTTACACCCCTAATCACCAAAAAACGCATCAGACGCCTTCGGAGCGCCGCTTTAAATGGTGGAGCGCCGCTCCAACCTACAGGTCAGTTTTCAGAAACTTGTTTTGGCCATAACTTTTTGACCGTAGCTCCATTTTCGATGAATCAAATATCGTTGGAAACGTAATAAGATTTTCTTTCCAATGGTGAGGCTTTGAAACATCAACTCAAACTTTATTTGGAGTTGAAAAGATACGTACACACCTTGTCACTTCAGACAACGTCCAGTTTCCTTCGACGTTCGAGCAAGCAACACGTACATGCTTCGTACACTTCATACGCGCATCGTACACCATAAATACATTATGTACAATAAATATTTGGGTCTTACAACTCTCCCCCACTTAAATTGGATCGCATCCTCGCGATCTAACCCTCATTGCGAACAAGGACAACACACTTTTCTCAAGTTTTCGAGTCCTCACACAATCTCGTACCCCTTCGATGCCGCCATTGCATCCTATGAGTCCCACATCCTTGGAACGTAACGTCCCATCCACACAATAATCCTCCATGATCTCTTGGCACACTCTAATTTACAACTCAGAGTATCCTTTCCAACTGTCAACTAGTTTGGGTCATCCGCACCACGCACACGGTGATGGAATTTCCCGCAACTTTTCGGTACTTCCAACCGACACACAACCCAAAAATTTCCAAAACTCGTCCGCCATTACACGGTGAACATCATTTCGATCGGCCATTAAAGATGATCTTGTATATCTCTACACGAGACGATCCAAATTAACACTCTACGTCTCTAGTCGGCTCCCAAAACGAGACGACTTCCGGCAAATTGCTCAAACATGCCTACCAAACCGAGGGACCACCGTACCCTCCGGGTACATACTCCCCCACTTAGGGTTTTAACCCCACGCTATCACCGTCAAGATGATAATACCTTGTGAAATTTCAACATTTCCACAACACACATGACCGGTATCAACGTTGGTCATACTCAAAATCTTCAGCGGACTTACTACAAGATACTCGAACCTAGTCCTTTCGAATCGGTTAAACGTCAACGCCCGCTAATCGTCACAATAAACCATTATCGTACCTTCAGGTTTTCTCATCGGTACCCAAGTACAAAGTAATCACACCACCGGAGTGAAGCATTCAACTAGCAGGTATACGGAGGCACCTGACGCAGTGTTATGCAACTCCCATTACTACCATCGAGTCTCAAAAGCTCGACCCATACGGGGTCTATTCTCATTGTCATATGTCACTTGACTACTCGAGGTTACACAATTCCAACTAACAATACGGCTCAACGCCCACAACTTTCTAGTGACACCCGCTCGTCACTATTCACCTAGGCCACACAACTAGCCTATTTACTTCTTAACTCAAGGAGATGCTTGGAATACCAAGACTTACACCCTAACTCGCACCGTCTCAACCGTTAACACGGTTACTTAGGCACAATCAAAGGTAGTCAACAACCGTGACTCTACTCGAACACATACATGGTCAACGTAAACACCTCTCGAACGGCATACCAATACTACGCTCACCCTTATGGAGAGCAATACAAGTAACCCTCTAATCAAATCACTGTTACACCCGACTTGGTTAAGCCTCCAACACGACCGGTCAACCTACCTCGGCCAACCCTTAACAAGAATTAATTAACCCGACTCGATTAGTCAAACGCGCTCGGTCAACCCGACTTGGTTAATCAAATACCCTTAGTCAACCAGCCTCGGTCAACGCCTAACAACAATTGACTAACCCGACTTGGTTAAGTCAAACACACTAGGTCAACCCGACTCGGTCAACACCTATCATCTAATTGATTAACCCGACCCGGTTAGTCAAACTCACTTGGTTAACCCGCCTCGGTCAACACCTATCATCTAATTGATTAACCCGACATGGCTAATCAAACCGCAATGGACTAACTCGACCTAGCTAGTCACTACATCACATGGATGAACTCATTCATTACCCAAAAATCACCCGCATAAAGTTAGTACTAAAATTTAATGGTACCTGAATCAAGTGTCGCTAGATTTTCGCGCTCCGTCACTATTCCACTCGGGACATTCCGACTTTCGATGTCCCTCCTTCCGGCACTTAAAACATGTGACCTTACCCGACGGACAATCACGAGACTTATGCCCCGTTTACCCACAATTATAGCACGCGAATTTAGAACCACCCGTGTCACTCATCTTTACGCTTCCGACACCTTCGGTAGCGCCTTTACTCTTCTTGTTCGAAAACATCGTCGCTTCGAACTTCCGTTTACTAACATCGAACACACTTGGCTTCGACACCTCCGGTTCAAAACCCCGAGCCAACTCGAACAACTCTTCAAAAGACTTAGCCATTCCCCGACTAATCTTACCCTTCAACTCGTCATTCATTGTACGGTAGAAATCTTTCATCAACTTGTGATCGTCACCAACATACTCCGGACAAAAACGAGTCTTTGCCAAAAAGGTAGACTTGAGAGTAACCAAGTCCATCGAACCTTGTCGCAAATTGTGTAACTCGTCCCGGATTCTATCAAGATCGGAAGAAGTTCGGTACTCATCAAAGAACTCCTTTTTGAACTCATCCCATGACAAGCTCATACATTGTTCTTCGCCATACAATTGAATCTTGTCATCCCACCACAACTTGGCTTCTTCGCATAACATACTAGAACCGTACCTCGTCTTATTCTCGGGAGGACACTCCGCGGTACGGAAAGCCCCCTCGATATCAGAAATCCAACAAGTGCTTTTCAATGGATCCTTCACCCCATTAAACATCGGAGGTTGAGCATCCTTGAAATTTTTGTAATGGAAGTCCCGCCTTCCATGTCCCCCATTACCATCACCCCCTTCACCACGAGGATAAATGTTTCTAGCTTCGAATGCCTCTTCAATCGAGGCATTTACTCGTTCGTTCATTAACTCGGTTACTTGCCCATCAACCGATTCCCGGAAAACCTTTCTAACATCCTCGAGAAACTCCGCTTTTTGACGTTTAAAAATGACCTCAACCTTAGCCGTGAATTCGGAGTCTTCGCCTTGATCTTCGCTAACTTGTTTGTTACTTGTCATCATTCTAAGAAATGACCTCGGTTAGGAACGCAATACGAATAATTTACATTCACCACCACGATCTATATTCACAATCATATAAGTACGCCAACGTTCGTGCTGTAGCGACCCCGACAAATCGTCAAGTGACGGCGTCGTCTACATGGGTCCCATTACCTGGTCATAAGTCTTTATGACAACGTTTGACCAAAATATGTCGCCTTCATTTCAACATAAAGATTGTTTCCAAAGTTTAAAAGAATTGTTCAACCAAAAGTTAAGTTACAAGGTTATAAGTACAAATGAAATCTAGGCGACACGGTTTAAAGTAAAGTCATAAGACGCTCCATGAAATGCATGTATACTCGACATCCAATGCAAGTATCAAATAATGAGCGGAAGCATGTATCACATATCGTGCAAGACCTGAGAAAAACATAGAAATCTGTCAACGAAAACGTTGGTGAAATCATAGGTTTAAGTAAGTAAGTACAAGTGAACCACAAGATTTGCATCAATGAAATAATAGTAATACATTCCAAAAGTTTGTTTCACGAGCACCCAATTATCAATGCTTAACATTTCCTTCCATTGAACCCCATCACTTAGTGCTAGAACATACACTGTTTCTCGAAAATATATTTCATTCGTAAACGGTAGCGAACCGTTTGAATGAGGGTTTGTCAAACCCATATGGATCCATACAACATAAGTTCTCGCTTACACCCGGCAAGTGTAACTAATGATAATCGAATTGAGGATTTTGTTCTAAACTCGTATGTAGAATGTTTGTTTTCCTGTACTTGTGTTCACTTAGTAAAAGAAATGTTTATGTTTTCTCATCCCAAATGTAAGTTCAAAAAGAGTAAGAGTGGGACTATGATCTCACCTTGAGTGCGAGAGTTATAAAAGTACTTCAACAAGTAAACGCGTGCAAAGACAAGGCTAGTCTTGACCTAAACATATAGGTTATATCAATAACGGTAAACACAAACGGTCAAAGATGTTCAATTAGTCCTATGGCTCGTTACGACTCGATTATGTAGCATGTGAATCAATTAGTCAAGTTTCATGCACGATACAAGTAACTAAGCATGTTAGAACGATCGTATAATTGTTTGGTTAAGTTTGACTAAAAGTCAAACTTGGTCAAAGTCAAGGTCAACGGGTTCGGGTCCGGTATCCGACAATTTTCCCATGATGAGAAATCATTTATGAGCAGAATGGCCAAGTTTCATGTTAATCGGAGTTACGGTTAAGCGGGAAACATTTTGTGAAAGGAAAAATAAAAACAAAAATGAGCTGGGCATATGCGCGGCGCGCTATGGGTTGCGCGGCGCGCACCCAAGTGTAAATCCTGGTCAGAACTTAACCACGAAGGCAAACATCTGGGATTTCTAATTCTGCGCGGCGCGCGGGTATATGCGCGGCGCGCAATACCTGGGAAACATGCAGTTTGCAGAAAAATGGTCCAAGTCACGAACCAAAACTCAAATTAACATATTTTATGAACCGAAAACATCCAAAATGCATACTATATATCGTTGGAAAGGTAATTTGACAAGGAAAACAACTAAACACGTTTCATCAAACAAAAACATCAATTTCAATAACCGATTTTCCATCAAGTGATCATTAAGAATCCATTTTCAAAGTTTCAAGTTCATCAAATGCATTTTAAGTTTCGGGAATCCAATTCACACATGTGATATGCCGTTTTGAAGGTGATCAAACACACATTGTAACAAAACACTTAACAACAATATCTCATAGCATTTGATGCATCAAAAGTTCATGTAAAGCTTATCAAACCCTAATCCAAGTTCACAAAATCACTAATCATGTTCTTGGAGTTTCCTTAATCAACCTATACATCAAAACGAAGCTAATGATACTAGTAACACTTTTAAAACATGCACTTTAACAATCTAACAACATTTGATCATCCAAAATCAAGGATTTAGCAAGAAATTTTCATATTGAACTAGTTACACCAAAAACAACGAATCGAGCATACAAATTACATACACGACATCACGATGAGCCATAGACACTAATTAACAACATTTCAAGTCAAAAACACGAATTTAGAGAAATCTAGAGTTTTAGAAATGTTACCCAAACTTGATGATATTGGTATCAAAATGTAGAGGATGAAGAGAGGATCACGAAAATGTAATTTGTTTTGATGTTTGCTTCTCCAATCGGATTTAGATGATGATTTTATGTTTGAGGGTTTTGAGTTCAAAAATGGGAAGTAGAGAGAAAGAGGAGGATGAAGGTGGGAGGTGGAGATGAAATGAATGGATGTGGTAAGTGGGTTGACTAGTTGACCTAGTCAACTAGTTTGCCCATTTGGCAATCTCGGTCCCTCGAGTTTCAAAGCGGGTGCGGGAATTAACCCAACGAATATTTTAAAAACGTTCGAGTAACGGATGACTTTATAATTAGATAACGAGAATATTATGAACGTTAGTTAACGAAAGATACAAATTTGAATAACGAAAGATATTATATATATATAAAAAAAAGACGGTGTTAAAATAAATTTAACGGAAAATCACGGGATGTTACATTATCCACACCTCAAAAGAAATTTCGTCCCGAAATTTAGTTGGAAGTAATAGTCGATGTCTCTTACTCGGGACCTAGTGTAGTAACTCTACGAATGATTGAAGGTACTTTCTTAGACATTCCACGAATCCGGATAGTCGGGGTGTTACGTTGTATTAGGGCTTGGTTTTACGATCCACAAGTTCAGCCGGTTTTTCCTATGAGGAGGAGTTTGTCATCAATAGTTGGTGCATCTAGAAGGATTGCACGTTCCTGTTCCGCAGGACACGTTTCTAAGTTTGTTACACGAAATGTAGGGTAAACGGAAACTTAATTGAGTCGGCCGTTCTAAATGGTAGGAAGCGGCTCCAATACGCCCCAAGGTTTCAAAAGGTTCAATATTGCGGATATAACCTTCCTCGATTTCCCAAAATGAATTACACCTTTCCAAGGTGCGGTTTCTCAATATTACGCGGTTACACACTGGGATTTGTGAGGTTTTCATCTAAGTTTGGTATAACTCTTTTGGGCGACTACGGGTCGTCTCGAGCCCTTCTCGGACTTGGATTATCTCAATTGTTGTTTCTTGGATGAGTTAAGATTCGGTGTTTTGTTTGCCACATGCTTTGGTCCAACGAATAGGGGTATGACATTAGCGGTCATATAGGGTTTCGGAAAGTGCGTGTGAACACACGAGTGGTAACTACTGTTGTAAGAGGGATCTACTAAAAGCGACCATGCAAGTTTGAAACATGTCTTTCGAAGACGTAAATCGTTCGTTTGTTCGGTTCGTCTGTTTGTGGGTGGTACGCGGTACTCATGTCTAAGCGGTCTCCAAGGTTTCTTGTAAAACCAGAAGTGAAACGAGTATTTCGATACGGGATAATTGACAAGGATACACCGTGTTGGAATAGAATCTCTTAAGATATGTTTGAACAAGTCAGTTAGGGTTCACAAAAAAAAAATGTTCGTTAGGACTATTCACCCTCGTGGCGAATACTAATGTAATGTGAGGAGTTTCTCTATCCATGGAGAAATGTTACAAGGAGTTTCCTTAAACGGAAATGCGAGCGATAAAGATAGGAGTGAAATGAGGACTGAGAATAGGATGAGCTTACATCTCGAGGTTGCCATAACGCGCCTCTAGTTGTCGAAAATTGAAGTCTGGAAGAGAAACAAGATAGTACACGTAATTGTATAGTTCGGGGTTGAATAATAGTTGGCCGATTATCAGAAACACAAGGACGTTAAGTCAAAGAAGAGTGAAGTATCGTTGGATTGTGTGTTATCTTAAATCCCAGTAATATCAGACAGTAACGGTGAAATAACAGAGGTATGTGTGTGGTACGTGATGACGAGAAAGTTGATCGGATCTACGGTTTAGTATTCGAATTCTTCGTGCAAAATAACGAATTTTTGTTACGTTAATTTTGAGTCGAGAGAGTATGCCTTTCGGCGTTCAAGTAGAAATATTTCCATGTTTGAGTTCCATCTAGTGCTATACGAATTTAGCTAGGAAGGTTTGTGTGAAGAATCACGTTCAAGGCTCAGTCATGAAGAGGTTTAAAGTTTTCCCTTAGTGAGTTAACGAGTTTAAAAGTCGGGTAACACGAGAAAAGTCAGAAATGAATCTTCGGTGATAACAGGCGAGATCTAAGATTTTACGAATACAAGTCTGAGTTGAGAGAGTTTCATGATTATGTGTGGCTTGATTTCGAGATTGATTGTAATGCCTTGACCATTAACATCATGGTCTAGAAAATTTGACTTCGTTTAACAGAAATTCTCACTCGGAGAATTTGGTATAGAGTTGCTCTTTTCTCAAAGTTCGAGCGTAAGATGATGATGTTGTTCGTTTGCCTTCTTTACTTGAATAAGTTAAGATGTCATCTATAAATATGATAACAGATTTGTCTAGATAAGTTGCATACGTGGTTTAGGAGGTTCATGAATACGGACGGAGTCCTAAATAAGTCAAACGGTACTAAGAGGGATTTACAACTAACGTTGCGAGCTCGGAAAATGGCTTAGGAGACATCGTCTCACTTAACCCCCAATTGATGATAACCAGAACGGAGGTCGATTTGGAATACACGGGATCCACGCAAATAATCATGAGGTAATGGATACGAGGAAGAGAGTATTGGTTTCCAACCGAAAGTTACTTAGTTCACAATAATCTATACATAAATGTAGGGCAACAATTTCTCCTTAATGAATAGGTTTTGAGTTCCTTAGTTCTATAGGTGTTGAGTCCAATTTCTTAACGCATATCCTCCGATAAAATTTATAGGCACACAATATTTTTCCGTCGGTCACTTAAATCGTCTAAGTAGTATCTGGGGGAAAGAGGTGGAATATAAAGAGCACGAGTCAAATCCTTGGTTATAAAACGTCTAACGGTACTCGAATCGAATAAGTATGAAATATACGGTTTGTTGTGAAGAAACGTACCCGTGACTAGTCCATCATCGTCTCGGGCATCCTAGGTGTCGATGTTGTAAGTTCAACGGCGCGCGTTGGTTTTTGCTTTATTCTTTGAGCATTCATTCCTAAAATGACCCGATTGGCCACATTTGTAGCAAATACTCGGCTTTGGTGCGTCGGGCCCCTTTTGAGTGACGGGGGCGGTACTTCCACAATACTTGGCAATATGACCACTACCTTGGCACCGATGGCAAATTAGCTTGCCACATTCACCAAAATGATGCTTGTGGCATTTGTTGCAAAAAGGTCGTGTCCCGGCATAACTTTTCTTGCCGACGGGGGTGAGAGGTTCCTTGGAAAAGTTGTTGTTGTAGTTACTCGATTGGGGGGCTTCCCATTTTCTTTTGTTGTTACCCGGGTGGTTCTCGACCATTCGTACCGGTGCTTCCATTTCATTCACCGTTTCTAGAGTTTGGTGGGCCTTTGTTAAAGCCTCTTGTAGGTTAGTGGGTTGGGATGCCATTACCCCGTGTTGAATGCTCTTAGGGAGGCCATCCATGTAAAGTTCGACTCTTAGGGATTCGGGAGTCATGAGATTTGGACACATTGAGACTAGTTCGGTAAACCG
The DNA here is from genome assembly GCF_046630445.1 of Rutidosis leptorrhynchoides. NCBI lineage: Eukaryota > Viridiplantae > Streptophyta > Magnoliopsida > Asterales > Asteraceae > Rutidosis > Rutidosis leptorrhynchoides. The sequence continues at coordinate 440,493,232 of NC_092335.1, read as the reverse complement.
TTGATTATAAGCTCCGAGGTCATTCCCGACCGTTCTTAAATTCCTTAGCCCTTGCTCGAGCCTTCGAGTCTCATCGCGCGGGAAGTATTCGGTGATCATTCTTTCTCTTAATTCGGTCCAAGAGAGTGTAAGGGCTTCATCAATACCCACTGATTGTACATACGTGTTCCACCATGAGAGAGCGATACCGGTAAGAGTGAGGGTGGAAAACTTGACCTTATCTTGGTCCTGACAACCGCTTATGCTAAAAACGGATTCTGTTTGTTCAAACCATCGGGTGAGAGTAACCGGTCCCCCGGTTCCATCGAAAGTGGGAGGATTGTACTTCATGAAGTTCTTGTAGGAGCAACCTTCGATTGAATTACCGGCTCCATGATTGTTGTTGTTAGAAAAGTGATTGGCCATGGCCGTACCCACGGCGGTGGTTATCATTCGTTGAAGAGCTTGTTCTAGAGTTTCGAGAGGAGTGTTGTGTTGACCTTGGTGAGCCATTGTTCCTTCATGAGACAAGAATATCGTTGGTTAGTATTTTCAACAATACTAACCGTGGCATGGAATAAGGATAGAGAGAAAATTTTCCTTGACTCGCCTTAAATTCTCTATGTCATAATGTCGGAACATCCATGTGAATCACCGTAATATAATCCCGGAAATTATATTACCCTGATTCTCATGTGCATTTAACATTACTTCATAAAGTCAAGGTGGCGCATCAACAAAATTTATCAACGTACGATCAAGATCGAATACGAGTTAGATATGATAGAAGAGTTCGAGTATAAATGCACAATTAGTCAAATAATTCCTACTTCAGTCTATATGCCGGTTGTAGTCTAGATTCACCTATGTACCCTATGACTCGGGGTGGACACAAATGAACTCTAAATCCCTACAACCAAGGCTCTGATACCACTTGTAGCGACCCCGACAAATCGTCAAGTGACGGCGTCGTCTACATGGGTCCCATTACCTGGTCATAAGTCTTTATGACAACGTTTGACCAAAATATGTCGCCTTCATTTCAACATAAAGATTGTTTCCAAAGTTTAAAAGAATTGTTCAACCAAAAGTTAAGTTACAAGGTTATAAGTACAAATGAAATCTAGGCGACACGGTTTAAAGTAAAGTCATAAGACGCTCCATGAAATGCATGTATACTCGACATCCAATGCAAGTATCAAATAATGAGCGGAAGCATGTATCACATATCGTGCAAGACCTGAGAAAAACATAGAAATCTGTCAACGAAAACGTTGGTGAAATCATAGGTTTAAGTAAGTAAGTACAAGTGAACCACAAGATTTGCATCAATGAAATAATAGTAATACATTCCAAAAGTTTGTTTCACGAGCACCCAATTATCAATGCTTAACATTTCCTTCCATTGAACCCCATCACTTAGTGCTAGAACATACACTGTTTCTCGAAAATATATTTCATTCGTAAACGGTAGCGAACCGTTTGAATGAGGGTTTGTCAAACCCATATGGATCCATACAACATAAGTTCTCGCTTACACCCGGCAAGTGTAACTAATGATAATCGAATTGAGGATTTTGTTCTAAACTCGTATGTAGAATGTTTGTTTTCCTGTACTTGTGTTCACTTAGTAAAAGAAATGTTTATGTTTTCTCATCCCAAATGTAAGTTCAAAAAGAGTAAGAGTGGGACTATGATCTCACCTTGAGTGCGAGAGTTATAAAAGTACTTCAACAAGTAAACGCGTGCAAAGACAAGGCTAGTCTTGACCTAAACATATAGGTTATATCAATAACGGTAAACACAAATGGTCAAAGATGTTCAATTAGTCCTATGGCTCATTACGACTCGATTATGTAGCATGTGAATCAATTAGTCAAGTTACATGCACGATACAAGTAACTAAGCATGTTAGAACGATCGTATAATTGTTTGGTTAAGTTTGACTAAAAGTCAAACTTGGTCAAAGTCAAGGTCAACGGGGTTGGGTCGGGTATCCGACAATTTTCCCATGATGAGAAATCATTTATGAGCAGAATGGCCAAGTTTCATGTTAATCGGAGTTACGGTTAAGCGGGAAACATTTTGTGAAAGGAAAAATAAAAACAAAAATGAGCTGGGCATATGCGCGGCGCGCTATGGGTTGCGCGGCGCGCACCCAAGTGTAAATCCTGGTCAGAACTTAACCACGAAGGCAAACATTTGGGATTTCTAATTCTGCGCGGCGCGCGGGTATATGCGCGGCGCGCAATACCTGGGAAACATGCAGTTTGCAGAAAAATGGTCCAAGTCACGAACCAAAACTCAAATTAACATATTTTATGAACCGAAAACATCCAAAATGCATACTATATATCGTTGGAAAGGTAATTTGACAAGGAAAACAACTAAATACGTTTCATCAAACAAAAACATCAATTTCAATAACCAATTTTCCGTCAAGTGATCATTAAGAATCCATTTTCAAAGTTTCAAGTTCATCAAATGCATTTTAAGTTTCGGGAATCCAATTCACACATGTGATATGCCGTTTTGAAGGTGATCAAACACACATTGTAACAAAACACTTAACAACAATATCTCATAGCATTTGACGCATCAAAAGTTCATGTAAAGCTTATCAAACCCTAATCCAAGTTCACAAAATCACTAATCATGTTCTTGGAGTTTCCTTAATCAACCTATACATCAAAACGAAGCTAATGATACTAGTAACACTTTTAAAACATGCACTTTAACAATCTAACAACATTTGATCATCCAAAATCAAGGATTTAGCAAGAAATTTTCATATTGAACTAGTTACACCAAAAACAACGAATCGAGCATACAAATTACATACACGACATCACGATGAGCCATAGACACTAATTAACAACATTTCAAGTCAAAAACACGAATTTAGAGAAATCTAGAGTTTTAGAAATGTTACCCAAACTTGATGATATTGGTATCAAAATGTAGAGGATGAAGAGAGGATCACGAAAATGTAATTTGTTTTGATGTTTGCTTCTCCAATCGGATTTAGATGATGATTTTATGTTTGAGGGTTTTGAGTTCAAAAATGGGAAGTAGAGGGAAAGAGGAGGATGAAGGTGGGAGGTGGAGATGAAATGAATGGATGTGGTAAGTGGGTTGACTAGTTGACCTAGTCAACTAGTTTGCCCATTTGGCAATCTCGGTCCCTCGAGTTTCAAAGCGGGTGCGGGAATTAACCCAACGAATATTTTAAAAACATTCGAGTAACGGATGACTTTATAATTAGATAACGAGAATATTATGAACGTTAGTTAACGAAAGATACAAATTTGAATAACGAAAGATATTATATATATAAAAAAAAAGACGGTGTTAAAATAAATTTAACGGAAAATCACGGGATGTTACACGTGCATCCCATCTAGTCCAATACTTGTTGTACATCACTTGCATGACTTGGCTTGCAACCGTAATAATGGTCGCGAAGCATTATTACGCTCACACGCCATGCCGAGCTCATGAATACAACAACCATCTCGCTAGATATTCAACGCAAACAACATGATTAATAACAACATAATCAATACATAGCTAGTTCACCCATTCTCTAAGGCACTAACTAAAACCCGAACCGACCCGTAATCCTACAAGTCCCGCATAATAGCACACACAAAAGTCTAAGTCTAGGCGTCTATCTCAAGTCTCCTAAATCCCTTAGACCATGCTCTGATACCACTTGTAACAACCCAACCCAAATTACAAACGACCACGCGGAAAATTGAAAAAAAAAACTTTGTGCAGCTGGTGGCGCGGCGCGCCATTCCCATGCGCGGTGCGCAGAATGGGTCTGGCAGCCCGCTGTCCAAAAAGTCCCCAAATACGAAAATGTTCGGCCACTTCCCAACGTAAATAGACAAAACGCTTTTCACAACACAATCATATAAGTAAAACTAACACGTTCCATTAATAAATAAGTTTTACGAACCCGGGCCCACATATGCCCAAATTGCCCCTTAAGTACAAAATACAAGTTCGAACACAAGAGTTTAAGTTCCAACAAGACCACGAGCATGATGTTGGGGATAAACTACCCAAATCCTAGGTCAAATCCAAAAGTAATCCAAGTAAGCATCAAAAGGGGAAAATCATCTAAATCCCGAGCATACCCTTGCCAAATCCGCTTTCGTACCTAATAATGTAAACAACGAGAGGGTAAGCTAATGCTTAGTGAATGCAATACTTATACATATACATATGTAATTTACCTACACGCGTCCACTTACAATACCATGCAAACAAAATGCATAAACGAGCTAGCAACACCAAACATACGACTAGCAACAATGTTAGTATATAAATCGTCACAATAATATACTAAAATCACAACAATGCATAAATATAACAAACCGTTCCCCGCTATGGCAATACCGACTTGTAGACGACCAATAACATCGAGTCTCACTCGTAAGATGCCACCGACTTATGACTCATCATAAGGTGTCACCGACTTGTGAATCACCAAAGGGTGTCACCGACTTGTGAACTACCCACCAATATCTATGGGTCACCGACTTGTGAACGCCATGTGACATCACTGACTTGTGAAGCGCCACCAATAAGTGTCACCGACTTCTGAAGCACTATAGGGTGTCACCGACTTGTGAATCACCCGCCAATACATACGAGGTCACCGACTAGTGAACCTCCAAGAGGTTCACCGACTTGTGAATCTCCTAACGAGACACTACCGACTCGTAGTTCTCTTTACCCATAGCCTCAATAAGTCACGATGTGGCGCCTAAGGCCCATATCGCGTACGAGTAAATAAACCACATACAAACATGTATAAATATTCCACTCACCTCGATTACTTGAAGAAGTGCAACTCGTAAACTTGAACTTCTTCCACCGACTTCACATATATCACCTACGCAAATCATACATGCAAATAAGCTACAACTTAAGTCTATTCGACTTAACACATCACAAGTGTAATTTTGACTATTTACACTTGACCAACTTTGACTAAGTCAAATCTCACCCGAACCACTCATAATCACAATCGAATAGTGATTATGTCCCACTATTACATTTTGCACAAGGTTTGATCAACCAATCCCCCATTTGGACTCACGACCCGCCCAAATTGACATAAAGTGCAATCTACGTCTTTTTGCACTTTTAACGATACTCGAAAGTCCAAGACTAACGAGACCACTTCCTGAAAGGACCCGTTCATATACATTATAAACGATTCACAATAGTTGATTACATTGCGAGGTATTTGACCTCTATATGATACATTTTACAAACATTGCATTCGTTTTTAAAAGACAAACTTTCTTTACATCGAAAATTGACAGGCATGCATACCATTTCATAATATCCACTATCCAACTATAAATTAATTTAATAATAATCTTTGATGAACTCAATGACTCGAATGCAACGTTCTTCGAAATATACTATGAAAGACTCCAAGTAATATCTTTAAAATGAGCAAATGCACAGCGGAAGATTTCTTTAACACCTGAGAATAAACATGCTTTAAAGTGTCAACCAAAAGGTTGGTGAGTTCATTAGTTTATCATAATCATTTATTTCCATCATTTTAATAGACCACAAGAATTTCATTTCCAGTTCTCATAAATATACGTCCCATGCATAGAGACAAAAATAATCATTCATATGGTGAACACCTGGTAACCGACATTAACTAGATACATATAAGAATATCCCCTATCATTCCGGGATCCTCCTTCGGACATGATATAAATTTCGAAGTACTAAAGCATCCGGTACTTTGGATGGGGTTTGTTAGGCCCAATAGATCTATCTTTAGGATTCGCGTCAATTAGGGTGTTTGTTCCCTAATTCTTAGATTACCAGACTTTAATAAAAAGGGGCATATTCGATTTCGATAATTCAACCATAGAATGTAGTTTCAATTACTTGTGTCTATTTTGTCAAACATTTATAAAAGCGCATGTATTCTCAGTCCTAAAAATATAAAGGGTAAAAAGACAAATGAAACTCACCATACTGTATTTCGTAGTAAAAATACATATAACGTCATTGAACAAGTGCAAGGTTGGCCTCGGATTCACGAACCTAAATTAATTATATATATTTATGTGTTGGTCAATATTTGTCTAACAAATTAGGTCAAGTCATAGTGTACCACAATCCTAATGCTCGAGACTAATATGCAAAAGTCAACAAAAGTAAATTTGACTCAAAATAATTTCCAAAAATCTATACATGATTAATATATAGTTTAAATATCGTCGTTTTATATTTTTAAATATTTTTAAAAGATTTATTAGAGTAAATAATATAATTTATTTATTAATAAATAAAATTTTATATTAAATTTATATAATAAAATATACTTTTATATATATTAAGTAATAAAATTTATAGGTCAGGTTCATTTAATATCATAAAGATAATATGATAGGTATTATTAAAGTAAGTTATTACACGTAGTAAAATATGTTTGTATCACATATTTATTTGATAAAATAATATCTATAATGATAGTAAGTAAAAGTTGTATTATTTTTGTAATAATAATCATTATTATAAAAATATCAATATTTATAATTACTAAGATGACATTATGATAAAACGATAATTCTAATTATGATAACTTTAATATTTACGATAATTTTTAATATTATCTTTAAAATAATAATTCTATTTAAAATAATAATAATAATAATATTTTATAGTAACAATGACATTTCTATTAAAATGATAATTTTTGTTAAAATGATAGTTTTAATACTAACGATACTTTTAATAATAATAGTAATGCTAAAAATAATAAGAATGATAATTTTATCTAAATCAATATCTTATAATATTTTAATTTTATCATGATACTCTTACTCATTATTTCCTAATCGTTTCGTTTAATAGCTTTTAATCGTCTTTTATATCGTGTTCATAATAATGATAATAATAGTAATCAAAATAATTAGGTGTTACAAATATTTGTTTTAATTACACTAATATTAATAATGATAGTTACTATAACATTATTAACGATAATACTAATAATTATCTTAATGATAATATAGTAATAATAATAATAACAATAACAATAACCATTTTTAAATAATGATATATATATTAATAATGATAATAATAATAATAATACTAATAATAATAATAATAATAATTGGATAATAATAATAATACTAATTATAACTTTAACGATAATAACGATAGTAATAATAAAAAAAATAACAATTTTTAATGATAAATTCCTTTTATTGATAAAGATAATAATAATGATAATAATAAGATAAAACTAGAACGACGATAATAATAATCATTTTTAATAAAAATATCGAAAATTCAATTGATTATAACTTCTAATCCGTTCATCGAAACCATTCGATATCTAAAGGAAAAGTTCTTAATTTTTCGCTAGCTTTCCAAGGACATGCATATCTTATACCTTATCTCAACCGCAAGTGTAACTAATTCAAGATTCAACCTAACCTGTCTAAGGGCAATATCAAAAGTACAAGCATGCATAATCCTAAATACTTGAGCATTAGTCAGGGATACACTATTAGTATGTAAAAGTTAAATTATGAGTACTCACGTATCAATATTGATATTCAATATTGCAGGAAAGGTACGTAGACGCAACGGAAATGATAAACACTATATTGACCTCACGAGCATACCCATGAACCATACTCAATCACCTCCATAGCTATAACCCATAATTTCCTTAATCCTATCCTACTCGAAAAACAATTTCGAAATCACTCGGACAGCACTCCGTCGTAATATTTTATGTATACTAATAATATCTTGAAATAATACGGAGTAAATATATATATGTAAATCGATTGAGAGAGTTTAGAGAAAAATATTTTCAAGTTTCTATGAAATAATGAAACCTAATGAATTCTATTTATAATAGATTTTTGAATTATTAAAGTGAATTATTAAAGTGAATTATTAAAGTATGAATTATTAAAGTGAATTATTAAAGTATGAATTATTAAAGTGAATTATTAAAGTTAAAGTAAAGTAAAAATAAAGTAGAGGTAAAGTTTAAGTATAGTAAAAGTATAAAACTATGTACGTATAATACGCGTATAAATATATATAATATTAATTTAAATAGTTTAATAAAATAAAATATAAATATCGTTATCTTTATCATACTAGTTAAGTAATGAGTTGTCAAAAGTGGTTCTAGATATTTATAAAAGTTATATACGTTTTAATAATAAAGTTCTTTTTAAACTGAAAACGTTTTTGTACGTTTGAAACTAAATAGATCAATCGAGTCTTTATGAGATTCAATCTTCCACTATCCTTTGTCTAGTTCTCAATGATTGACAATTTGTTCTTATTTATAAATCACTTTACCATTTTCCAAATATTGTTAAAATGGAAAGATTTCTCAAATCAACGTGGGCCTTTCAACAGAGACTTGTAATCATAATTCAATATATCTGATAATTCAATCATTTGATCTTATCTTCTAATTCCATTGATAAACATTTTGAAATAGATACAATCATATAAAGTATTTAATCTAATATTTTGTTTACGTTTCAAGTTATAATATATATACACATATACATATATAATCATATTCGTTTAATGGTTCGTGAATCGTTGGAACTTGGTCGAGGTTGAATGAATGTATGAACATAGTTTAAAATTCTTGAAATTTAACTTAACAAATATTGCTTATCGTGTCGGAAACATATAAAGATTAAAGTTTAAATTTGGTTGGAAATTTCCGGGTTGTCACAGTACCTACCCGTTAAAGAAATTTCGTCCCGAAATTTGAGTGGAAAGGTCGTGAATGATAATAAGTATGTTTTCATAGAAGAGTGAAATGAGTAAGTGTAGATTCATCTTATCATTTGACGTAGATATGATTGATTCTTAGATTTTAAGGGATTTGAAGAAAATCTTCTTAATAAGATTTGACTCTCCGGTACTCAAGGGAATTAGGATCCTCTTTAAATGTGATCGTCCATTTTAATTGTTCTTTCGGAGATTTTCTTATAAATTCACCTCCTTCATTTCCTTACAACTCACACCTTCTGTTGATGCATTTTATGCAAGTCCCTAGACATCTACCCACGTCCATTGCAGGTACAACAGTTTACAGGCCACCATGATTGCTCGTTATTATCCTATCCGTGTTTGTATGTGGTTACAGGAACTGCAGGAACGAGATTTAGATGTTTGACTATGTTAGACTTAGTCAGACGTACGAGTGAAGCCTCACTAGTACGGCTGACAAGCTCATACGCACGGTTGATGCTGAGCTAAGTCATAATTACAACCTAAATGAGAAGACATGAGTGAGTGATCACCCGTACGGCTGATGAAGCCAACTCGTACGTGTGATGAATGAATCGTATGGGTGAGTCAACAGCAGGGGTATATAAAGTCTTATGTTCTTCATTTTAGGTTAAGCCTCTCATTTGTTACACACACTCAGATCTAGTGAGCTCCTCCGATTCTCTCTCTCAGTCCAAATCACCCATGTGGTGAATAATAGCTCTAGGTGTTGATCTAATCACACTTGATTTAGTTGTGGTTTGACTAAATTAATCAAAAAAAAACTTAACCTATTCACTAGAGGGTTTGATTCACTTATTCCGCCATTGTGTGAGTTAAATCTATTGATTTCTAAGTTCCTAGTCATGTTTCATCACCTTCTATTCTTTCCCCCTCAACTCATATTTTAAAGTATTCATCAATATGCTCCATCCAGTTCTGATTCTCAATATACTTCTAACTTTCATATCGGTCATTCTTCTTTTTCATCTACCGCCGAAAGAATCTATTTACTTCTACTATACTCTTGGGTTTATAGTGTTTCTAGTTCTCCCGTGTCTTTATATTGCTATATGCATCGATATATATGGTTTATAATTTCTGGTTTTTCGTTGGGCTTTATATGTTCCCTTATATTTCAAAGTCTCTGCTTCTGTCTTCTATAATCATTATCATTCATAGTTAATGCTCTCTTTTATTTGCTGCAATTTATACCCCAATTTCTATTTCGGAGTTTTGTCCTTTCGTTTCTTCTTCTTGCGATTAAGCACCGCTTGTAATGGTCCAGAATTCACAGATATGAATTTCAGAATGAACATTGTTAGTGTTCTAGGAAGGAAATTGTGATGGCACAATCTTGACTTGTCAAATTACTAGAATACCTTGGAAAAGGCCGAATCATCAAGAAATATTTTCTTGATATTTTAGAGGTTAAATAGAATACAAGAGTCATATAACATGGCACATGATGATGTTATGATCTGTGAATCATCACGTTCCATTTAGAAACTCAGCATGACTTACTGTAATATAATCACATTGATCAAGTGTCATTATATTATATTAATTCATGCTTCAGTTCCCAACACTACTTCAAAATATTCCTATTTTAAACTTGAATGTTTCAGAATTTAGAAACTAAAATAGTTTCTTTTATGATGTAATACAGATAGCGCGAAGAGGTAAATGATTTCAAATAAGAAAAATTAAGAAAATATCTTCAGAAATATGGAGGATATTTATAATGAAAGATATGATGATATTTTAGAATTTCTAATATCAGAGGATGATGAAGAATATTGTCCGCAGGGGTTTAGAGTCAGGAGCAAGGTATTCATTAATGACTTCAGTAGGTACTGAATCATTTGGATCCTTTGAAGTCAGGTTCAGTCTTTATAATTTGTCCACAGCCTCCTTCCTACTTTGCTCAATCCGTTTTCCAGTTCCAAAACTTCTATTTTTCTGCGCTTTGCCAGTACACTTCATCATTATCATCCAGCTTTTACCATTTAAAGTCGTTTATAGTTTTTGCTGCTTCATCAGCATTTTTTTTTCCATTTTCGGAGAACCAATTCGTAGTTCGGAGTGTTTTTCAGAAACTTCACATTCAAATTAAGTCCAGAAGATAGACGTTATATATACACATATAACTGTTGGCGTAGACATGCTGCGAGATTTCAAAATACTGATTGCTAATTCCTAATGATTCGTATGGCAATTCTCATTACAAGATGCGAATGAGTAAATGATGGGGTTTCAATGAATAATTATAATGACTTTTTGGAGAGGCTAAAGTCAAAGGGTAATGAAGTTGTTAGTACATCTGCTAATAATGTGGCGGAATGTAAAAGGTTCCCTGGTAACGATGGTGTATATCTCAAGGTTATAATAAGGTTAGTCTGACTGAAAAGTCGAAGTTGACTTGCTGGAGCTGTGACAAAACTGGCTACTTTGAATAGGAGTCGCAAAGTTATTTTTGCTAATAAATGCCAAAGAATCTGACGCGGATACGTTGTTTAAACTTTTACTTTGGTTTCAAGAGTTTTTCGGTACATAACTGTGGGTAACATGTGGTTGGATCATCATCTCGATTGCTCATCATTCGAAGTGTCTTCAGAAATTTTCGAAGGGTTTGAACACAGATTGTAATCGTTAACATACATTTGATATTCTAACACAGTTTTGAAGTCAAAATATAGCTTGTGAAAGATGTAAGGATCTAAGAGTGATGATTTTGGTCATATCTCAAGTTGAATTTTGAGATTTCAAAATCAGAATATGTAATTAAATTTTGAATGAGTATGGTTGTTTTGATTTCTATAAAAGAATGTATATTGTTGTGAAAGTAGGGAGTATAATGGATGATTTGCTGAATCAGATTCGAAGAATGTAACATATTAATTGTGAATTTATATATCTCTCGGGTATTACCTACCCGTTAAAAAAAAATTTCACAATTAATATTTTGTACAAAAGAATTTTATTACAGTCTTTATAAAAATATATATATGTATATTTTCTTCAGATGTAACATAGATTTAATGAGTTAATGTTAAATTAAACTCATTTGATTTACGGTTGAAACTAGAATTGAATAATCCCTAAAGGCTTTAAAAAGTACATAACTTTTACGCAGTATTTCTTTAATGACATTGAAATTATGAATCAATACTTCGTTATTTGTTGATGTATGATGTTCGGTTCGTGGAATTCTTGTGAATTTCGCAAAGTACGAATGATGTTATCTGAAAAGTTTCGGGTACATCGATGATGAAAGTGTAAAATCAAATATATACTTGATTTATTATGAATTGGAATTTGTTGAATTGCAACAGAGATTGTAGTTAACGCTGGTTAAGTTGCGGCCGAAGGACGTACATTATTGCATATTTGTAATATGAATTAACCGAGTAGTTAAGATTCACACACAATAGCTTAGCACGGAAAGATTTATTTCAAAATATATATATATATATATATATATATATATATATATATATATATATATATATACATATAATTTCTTTAGAGGGAATGAGTTAATTCTTCATAACTCGTTGATACAATATACACGTTATTGATTCGTAATGATGTCCACAGTGATTCTTGAACTGACGGAGTTTGTGATGTTATCGGTGTTGTTGATTCGGATGTTGACTGTACTGACGATGCTGGTAACGCTGACGGTACTGTTGATGATGTTGGTAAAGCAAGTATAGCTTGTTAATCACACACCATTTTTGTCAGGGTTTCTACTCTTCCTTCTATCATTTTGGTTTGCTTAACTGATTTATGGTTAGGGCTAGATTAGATAATCTCTAAGACTTTAGAGATTACATAATCACCGCGGAATGTTTCTCCAATGAAGTTATGAATTAATACTTCGTCAGTTATTGTTGTTGGTACTCCTTGGTATCTATGGTGCGTATGACGTTGATGCTCGTGGGACAGATTGTGAAGTTGAGGTTTACGACGCGGTTGTGGTTGGAGGTGGTAATGGTACTGTTGGCGTTGATGATGGTGGTACTAGTTATGCTGCTGATGCTGCTGCTGGTGTTTGTAATCTCTGCACCATATTCTCCAAAGCCACTACCCGAGCGCGAAGCTCGTTGACTTCTTCTATTACACCGGGGTGATTGTCGGTTCGGACGAGCGGATAAATAAAATCTAAAATTTGATGTAATATATAATCGTGACGAGATACTCTGGAAATGAGCGAGAAAATGGTGTTTCGGACAGGTTCGCCGGTAAGTGCTTCAGGTTCTTCGTCAAGAGGGCAATGTGGTGGATGGAAAGGATCACCTTCTTCTTGTCTCCAATGATTGAGGAGGCTACGAACCCATCCCCAATTCATCCAGAATAGGTGATGACTGATTGGTTGATCTATTCCGGTCACACTGCTTTCGGAGCTTGAATGGGATTCCATTTCGGAATCTGAGTGACTTGAACTGATGACGAATTCCATTTCGTACGATTGGATAAAGGATTTTTTTTTTTTTTTTGATATGAAATGATTTTGGCTAACGGATGGTATTCTAATTACATAGAATATATATATATATATATATATATATATATATATATATATATATATATATATATATATATATATATATATATATATATATATATATATATATATATATATATATATAGATCAAAAGATTTCGTAGATTACGGAGGACTTTGCGGGATATGTCAGGCAAAGTTTAAAGTAACAGATACGATAAGATATGATTTAGCAGATATGCTAAGATATGAATTTTTGTCTATACACTATTCATGCAATCAATGCAGCAAGACGTGTCTTAGACTAAAAATGATAAGCAGGTAATTTCCTGAGGATGATAAGTAGTTAATTTTCGACACAAAATGATAAGCAAAACTTTTGACATGCAGACATGGTCGAAGTCCAGACTCACTAATGCATCATATCGACTTATCAGTTAGACACACTAATGCAGATCTGGTTCGCTAAGACCACCGCTCTGATACCAACTGAAAGGACCCGTTCATATACATTATAAACGATTCACAATAGTTGATTACATTGCGAGGTATTTGACCTCTATATGATACATTTTACAAACATTGCATTCGTTTTTAAAAGACAAACTTTCTTTACATCGAAAATTGACAGGCATGCATACCATTTCATAATATCCACTATCCAACTATAAATTGATTTAATAATAATCTTTGATGAACTCAATGACTCGAATGCAACGTTCTTCGAAATATACTATGAAAGACTCCAAGTAATATCTTTAAAATGAGCAAATGCACAGCGGAAGATTTCTTTAACACCTGAGAATAAACATGCTTTAAAGTGTCAACCAAAAGGTTGGTGAGTTCATTAGTTTATCATAATCATTTATTTCCATCATTTTAATAGACCACAAGAATTTCATTTCCAGTTCTCATAAATATACGTCCCATGCATAGAGACAAAAATAATCATTCATATGGTGAACACCTGGTAACCGACATTAACTAGATACATATAAGAATATCCCCTATCATTCCGGGATCCTCCTTCGGACATGATATAAATTTCGAAGTACTAAAGCATCTGGTACTTTGGATGGGGTTTGTTAGGCCCAATAGATCTATCTTTAGGATTCGCGTCAATTAGGGTGTTTGTTCCCTAATTCTTAGATTACCAGACTTTAATAAAAAGGGGCATATTCGATTTCGATAATTCAACCATAGAATGTAGTTTCAATTACTTGTGTCTATTTTGTCAAACATTTATAAAAGCGCATGTATTCTCAGTCCCAAAAATATAAAGGGTAAAAATACAAATGAAACTCACCATACTGTATTTCGTAGTAAAAATACATATAACGTCATTGAACAAGTGCAAGGTTGGCCTCGGATTCACGAACCTAAATTAATTATATATATTTATGTGTTGGTCAATATTTGTCTAACAAATTAGGTCAAGTCATAGTGTACCACAATCCTAATGCTCGAGACTAATATGTAAAAGTCAACAAAAGTAAATTTGACTCAAAATAATTTCCAAAAATCTATACATGATTAATATATAGTTTAAATATCGTCGTTTTATATTTTTAAATATTTTTAAAAGATTTATTAGAGTAAATAATATAATTTATTTATTAATAAATAAAATTTTATATTAAATTTATATAATAAAATATACTTTTATATATATTAAGTAATAAAATTTATAGGCCAGGTTCATTTAATATCATAAAGATAATATGATAGGTATTATTAAAGTAAGTTATTACACGTAGTAAAATATGTTTGTATCACATATTTATTTGATAAAATAATATCTATAATGATAGTAAGTAAAAGTTGTATTATTTTTGTAATAATAATCATTATTATAAAAATATCAATATTTATAATTACTAAGATGACATTATGATAAAACGATAATTTTAATTATGATAACTTTAATATTTACGATAATTTTTAATATTATCTTTAAAATAATAATTCTATTTAAAATAATAATAATAATAATATTTTATAGTAACAATGACATTTCTATTAAAATGATAATTTTTGTTAAAATGATAGTTTTAATACTAACGATACTTTTAATAATAATAGTAATGCTAAAAATAATAAGAACGATAATTTTATCTAAATCAATATCTTATAATATTTTAATTTTATCATGATACTCTTACTCATTATTTCCTAATCGTTTCGTTTAATAGCTTTTAATCGTCTTTTATATCGTGTTCATAATAATGATAATAATAGTAATCAAAATAATTAGGTGTTACAAATATTTGTTTTAATTACACTAATATTAATAATGATAGTTACTATAACATTATTAACGATAATACTAATAATTATCTTAATGATAATATAGTAATAATAATAATAACAATAACAATAACCATTTTTAAATAATGATATATATATTAATAATGATAATAATAATAATAATACTAATAATAATAATAATAATAATTGGATAATAATAATAATACTAATTATAACTTTAACGATAATAACGATAGTAATAATAAAAAAATAAAAATTTTTAATGATAAATTCCTTTTATTGATAAAGATAATATTAATGATAATAATAAGATAAAACTAGAACGACGATAATAATAATCATTTTTAATAAAAATATCGAAAATTCAATTGATTATAACTTCTAATCCGTTCATCGAAACCATTCGATATCTAAAGGAAAAGTTCTTAATTTTTCGCTAGCTTTCCAAGGACATGCATATCTTATACCTTATCTCAACCGCAAGTGTAACTAATTCAAGATTCAACCTAACCTGTCTAAGGGCAATATCAAAAGTACAAGCATGCATAATCCTAAATACTCGAGCATTAGTCAGGGATACACTATTAGTATGTAAAAGTTAAATTATGAGTACTCACGTATCAATATTGATATTCAATATTGCAGGAAAGGTACGTAGACGCAACGGAAATGATAAACACTATATTGACCTCACGAGCATACCCATGAACCATACTCAATCACCTCCATAGCTATAACCCATAATTTCCTTAATCCTATCCTACTCAAAAAACAATTTCGAAATCACTCGGACAGCACTCCGTCGTAATATTTTATGTATACTAATAATATCTTGAAATAATACGGAGTAAATATATATATGTAAATCGATTGAGAGAGTTTAGAGAAAAATATTTTCAAGTTTCTATGAAATAATGAAACCTAATGAATTCTATTTATAATAGATTTTTGAATTATTAAAGTGAATTATTAAAGTATGAATTATTAAAGTGAATTATTAAAGTATGAATTATTAAAGTGAATTATTAAAGTATGAATTATTAAAGTGAATTATTAAAGTTAAAGTAAAGTAAAAATAAAGTAGAGGTAAAGTTTAAGTATAGTAAAAGTATAAAACTATGTACGTATAATACGCGTATAAATATATATAATATTAATTTAAATAGTTTAATAAAATAAAATATAAATATCGTTATCTTTATCATACTAGTTAAGTAATGAGTTGTCAAAATTGGTTCTAGATATTTATAAAAGTTATATACGTTTTAATAATAAAGTTCTTTTTAAACTGAAAACGTTTTTGTACGTTTGAAACTAAATAGATCAATCGAGTCTTTATGAGATTCAATCTTCCACTATCCTTTGTCTAGTTCTCAATGATTGACAATTTGTTCTTATTTATAAATCACTTTACCATTTTCCAAATATTGTTAAAATGGAAAGATTTCTCAAATCAACGTGGGCCTTTCAACAGAGACTTGTAATCATAATTCAATATATCTGATAATTCAATCATTTGATCTTATCTTCTAATTCCATTGATAAATATTTTGAAACAGATACAATCATATAAAGTATTTAATCTAATATTTTGTTTACGTTTCAAGTTATAATATATATACACATATACATATATAATCATATTCGTTTAATGGTTCGTGAATCGTTGGAACTTGGTCGAGGTTGAATGAATGTATGAACATAGTTTAAAATTCTTGAAATTTAACTTAACAAATATTGCTTATCGTGTCGGAAACATATAAAGATTAAAGTTTAAATTTGGTTGGAAATTTCCGGGTTGTCACACTTCCCACGTTCCCGAAATACCTAAATACACCTCTTTTAGGCTTTAGATGCATTTTAGATCAACATTTACACAAAAACTCATTTTGACCTAAAAACTAGTCAAAACACCAAATTGCAAGTTTACACCCCTAATCACTAACAATCCAAGTTAGCTAGTGATTTCATCAACAAATTTAGTTTACAAACTAACAACATCATCATCCAACCCTAAACCCACCAATATTAGGGTTCTTACACCAAAACTTAACCCATTTACCCCAAACTTCCAAGAAATGGGGTTTACATCCACTTTAACACAAACCCTAGCATCATAAACGAATTAACACAACTAAATCCGAATTAGGGTTTTACCTTTTGAAGAAAACGAAGCTAGCACAACCACAACACAAGAAATGAGCTTCAATTTGATGAACTCAAGCTTCCTCCTTCACAATCCAAGCTTTCTCTCACTTGTTTCTCACTCTAAAATTTGGGGATGAAGAAGAGAGGATATGGATAGGATTGTGGATGTGAATGAGTCCCCCAAACTGCATTTTGTGGCCTAAAACCGTCCATATGCAAAAGGACTATAATACCCCTCATTTAAACACTTTAAAATGCTGAAAAAACGCATCAGACGCCTTCGGAGCGCCGCTCCAAATGGTGGAGCGCCGCTCCAACCTACAGGTCAGTTTTCAGAAACTTGTTTTGGCCATACATTTTTGAACGTAGCTCCGTTTTCGATGAATCAAATATCGTTGGAAACGTAATAAGATTTTCTTTCCAATGGTGAGGCTTTGAAACATCAACTCAAACTTTATTTGGGGTTGAAAAGATACCTACACACCTTGTCACTTCAGACAACGTCCAGTTTCCTTCGACGTTCGAGCAAGCAACACGTACATGCTTCGTACACTTCATACGCGCATCGTACACCATAAATACATTATGTACAATAAATATTTGGGTCTTACACTTCTCGTCATCATCGAACTGCAAACGGGTGCCCTTAATGGAATCATTTGGAGTCTCGTAAGTGCTATCGTCATTAGGTTTGAAAGGGTCATAAGGTTCTTTGCCGGTGTTGGTAGTAGGTGGTGGGTTGGAACCTTCTGTCATCTTGCTACAAAAGCGTTAATCAATCGGGTCCCACGGATGGCGCCAAATGATCAAACCAAATTTATTCGGTCTGAGTGCAAGTGAGTTGAAAAGAGAGTTTAACCTTTGGAAGGGGTTCCTACGGTTAAAGGGGATATGGATGTGATGGTGTTGTTTGTCTTTTTTCGAGCCTCCAAGGTAAGCTACAGAAGAAGGTTAGTGCGTGTGAATTGATCAGTTGGTCGATTAGCCTTCAAATGAGGCATGGGGGTGCTATTTATAGATTGATAATTGACGGTTATGCATGATAACCGCCATAATAGCACCCACGATCTGTAACTACCACTAGAACCTTCTAATCATGCCTACAACCTACTCCACGTTCTCCACGTTCTCCACGTTACTGAAATGTAGGGATGTAGTCTAGTTCAACAATACCAGGTCAACCTTGTAAGTACGTCACGCTATCA
The DNA here is from genome assembly GCF_046630445.1 of Rutidosis leptorrhynchoides. Taxonomy (NCBI): domain Eukaryota; kingdom Viridiplantae; phylum Streptophyta; class Magnoliopsida; order Asterales; family Asteraceae; genus Rutidosis; species Rutidosis leptorrhynchoides. The sequence goes on along the minus strand of NC_092335.1, from coordinate 440,474,312 downwards.
ATCGCGTGACGCTAACTTGAGTATGTGAGTTGACCGTTGCACTGGACATCACGTGTGTTCCACGTGACACAGCATTAGGTTCCCATCAGGTTCGTGTGATGGACGTCATGCGTCACGCAAGCAGTCACATGACGTTGCATGGCGTGACGTACGTCATTAGAAGGATTATAGTATATTAAGCATAATTATAATTATACTAGATAGATAATTAAATACAACGGTTAACCTCTCAGAAGATACAAAGTTCTGAACCTTCATATTACATTACATTATGTATAAATTAAATATAAATATAAAAGATATGATGTACTTGTATTTTTTTTGATAATCTTCAAAACAAGCAATACTCTACATCATAAAATCACAAATACATACATGATTTCTTACAGAACCTTGATACACTTACATTACACTTTGCACACTGCTAAAAAAATCAGAAGAAAAAATGAGGAACAAACAAAAGTGATGGCATCTTCTTGTTAACTATCAGCCTGACAAGAGGCTCACAAGAGTTTGGTTTTTACAAGGAACCAACGTCTCAGTCTTCGGTGGATGAAGAGAGTCATTACAACCACAATGGATCTCATGCTTGGACATTAATTGAGGATTTTCATATGTACAGCCGGTTCCTAAAATTTAAGGGCCCTGAACGATTTGAAAAAAAATGCCCCTAGGCCCTAACGAATATTATAAACTATTTAAAAAATCTCCTTCAACTTTACTTGAATGCTAGTGGACTTTAATTTCTTTTATTTCTGGAGCCTTAATTGTTATTTTTGAGCCTATTGTGCTTTGTCTTCGCTGCTTCATTTGAGTTTTCCTAGTTCTCCTATTTCTCAAATCTCCGATTATGTCTGTATATATAAAAAAGATGGGCCCTAAAAAATCATGGGCCCTGAGCGGTCGATCACTTTGCTCCCCCTCCGGCCTCCTCTATGTACAAGCTTTTGCTAGTTGAGCCATCTGTAACTGATGGTGACATGATAACTTGATTTAAAAAAAATGAGATGTGGCAACTTGGTCAATGGTGATCCACAAGTCAAAGTTGGGATTATTTGGTCAAAGCCATAATTAGTAGATCTAAAATATTCAACGTATTCACTATTAGGCTATTCGTAAGGCATCTTCAGTCATCCCACTTGGCAACTTTTTTGAGACCCTTGACGCCTCGGGCGTTAGTCACAAAATTCGATGAAAGAGTAAAGGTGTATCAAATTTGTTCAGCCAATCAGATTTCGCCACATATTTTTTATATATTGTTAATTAATATATTTTATACCAAATACCAATAATATTTTACCACATCACCACCACAATTCAACACTCAGATTTACTCCTCTTTAAAAAAACTTCATCTCTTGACCTTACCACATCACCAAAAACTACATCACTTACATTTGGCGTCACTGTCACGGTTAAAAACAGTCTTATGGCCCTTGTATCCAAACTTAGTTGACCTGATCCAAGCAAATGCTGACTTAAGTTTCCATTTTCAATGTACTCGGACACCAAAAGAAGGGAACCCTCGACACAGTATCCTATCAAACACACATGCATTTGATATTCACAAAACGCCTGACTCTATAAATGGAGTAGGTAGAAACGCTTTCTGGTTGAAATTGTACCGTAAATAGTCAGCCAAATGGATAAGGAAAACTTAAAACTTGGAATATAGGAACTGGTAAAATGGGTTGAATATGTCCAAAAAACAGTAAACTAAAATTTCACCATTTAACCTGTTCTTAGTTATGTGAAATTATTTTCTATTAAAAGACGTTCCAACAGTCGCGAGCTATCAAAAATGTGAATGATTGACTTGCTGGTGATTCAGAAACCACATCGTTTAGCAGAACAGCATGTATGACTATTCAAGCCCAAAACCTTCACTAACCTCACGAATAGCAAAAGACGTTCTAACAGTTATGAGCTATCAAAAATGCGAGTGATATACATCCAGGTAACATAGAAGTCGCCAAAACTGTTATTGGTGATTCAGAAACCGCAGAACATATGACTATTCAAACCTAAAACCTTCACTAATATAATAATCGCTCTGAAGCTCTTCTTTTGACGAGTATTCAATAACACTTATGTTGTTGATGCTGAAAAATAACAAAGTTAAACAAAATTGTGAACTAGATATATAAACATAAAAGGAATAAAAAGGAAAAATAAATAAGCAACCAAGTGTTGGCATATGGCAGTTTTTTGGATCCCCAACAAATTTGTAAATTTTAGGCTTCTCTTCCAATGCTTTAAAGCCATTTTGTGGAACCTAAGCAAAATACACAAATAAAACATGCATTACATCACACCGCTTCATTTATAAAAGTTATAGAATTATGACAGCGAAAATTGATGTGTTCGTATATCATATCATAAATATGTATATGATAGATTTTATTCTAATGAAGGTTTGAAATCTCAAAGTAACAAAATGTTACCTTTAAGTTTTTTTAGATATAGTTAAAGATTAACAACTTATGTGAACATTCTATATTATATATTATGATGAAAGTCACGTCAACATACCTTTGATGTGCCCGTAACAAATTGCGGCAATCTTTCCCTGTCTTCGTCGGTGAACGCTTTGACAACCTCCCAAAACCAAAACCAGACAACAACATTAGAAAAGTGGGACCGACTAGATAGGACTTTTGACAACTTTGACCAAATAAATCTACCAAGTCTAAGTCACGTCAAGCTACCTTATATCGATACGGCGGTATAATGATTTATAAGGCTATCATGGAGGTGGTATTAAATGGTATTATCTGACAGCATCCTAGTGAATACATCAATCAATCATGTGTTTAAGGTTTTAAATCATGAAAGACGTATAAATAAAAACTTCAGATCGTCTAAAGGCAGATTGACTTTTTCGACTTGTATTTATACTTATTACTTTCACGAAACTGCGTATTTGTGTGTACTGAGCTATATTATATTCTGGGATCACTATTCATGTTAATTACTTTCGTTAATACCTTACGACGTGTTATTAAGTGCTTAATCACTTAACTTGATCCTCGAATGTTTTTATGACCGTTAGTGTCACTTATCGTTTAGAACGAGATACGTGTTAGTGTATCTAAGATTGTTATTAGACATTTGTCTTATGTTATGTAAACTTAGTTACTAAGAAAACTTAGCTATTAAGTTTTCTTAGCTATTAAGTATTCTTAGTCTTTAAGTATTCTTATCCATTAAGGATACTTAACCATTAAGTATTCTTATCCATTAAGGATTCTTATCCATTAAGAATACTTAGCCATTAAGTATTCTTATCCATTAAGGATTCTTATCCATTAAGTATTCTTATCCATTAAGGATACATAGATATTTTAGTATCCTTAGTTGTTAAGTAATTATCGATATTCGTGATACTTACCTATTAAGTTTTCTTAGAGGTTAAGAAAGTTAGTTTTTTTGTAGCCTATAAATAGGAGTTGTAATCAAGAGTTGTAAAAGATAACAAATCTTCAAATAATATAACCAACCTTCAAATTATTTCTATTCTACACTTTTATTATGTATTCTAATCTACTTAGCAACAAAGTCTTGCTATTTTAATCTTTAGCATCAAAGTCTTGCTAATTTAATCTTTAGCAACAAAGTCTTGCTACCTTAATCTTTCAAGTATAGATTTCTATTCTATTCTTGAACATTTACAGTGGTATCAGAGCTCTCTTCTTAAGGGACTGTTTTATTCACGATAAAGAAATTTTAGACTAGACATGGCATCTAGTTCAACTGCTCCAGCAATTCCAACATTTAATGGATTGCACTATCATATTTGGGCAGTAAAGATGAAGACATATTTGAAGTCTCAAGGTTTATGGAAGGTTGTAGAGACTGATGAAGATCCTCCAGCACTCAGAGCAAACCCAACTGTTGCTCAACTAAGAAATTATGAAGAAGAGTTGCTGAAGAAAGATAAGGCACTTACCTGTTTACATTCAGGACTTGCTGATCAAATTTTCACCTCAATAATGGACTTGGACACACCAAAAGCTGTGTGGGATAAAATTCAAGATACCTATGAAGGTTTATATAGAGTAAAAGCTGTCAGATTATTGACTCTCAGACGAGAGTTTGAATTGTTGAAAATGAACGATGATGAACTCGTAAAAGATTATTCATCGCGAATAATGGATGTTGTTAATCAAATTAGACTTCATGGTGACAAGATTTCAGACCGGAAAGTGGTGGAGAAAATAATGATAAGTGTTCCTCAAAGGTTTGAAGCCAAAATTTCGGCAATAGAAGAATCTTGCGATGTTAGTATGCTTACAGTTTCTGAACTAACTAGCAAGCTTCAAGCACAAGAACAAAGGGTCTCTATGAGATCTGAAGAAAAGGTTGAAGGTGCTTTTCAAGTGTCTTTCAAAAATAACAAGGCTGAAAATTCAAGACAAAACACGTACAAGAAAGGAAATTACCAAGGTACTTTCCCTCCGTGTAAAGTTTGTCAAAATACAAATCATCAAGATGTTGATTGTTGGTTCAAAGATAAACCAAACTTTAAGTGCAATTTTTGCAAAAAGTTTGGACATATTGAGAAATATTGTAGAGCAAAGAAAAATCAGGGCCAAACAAAGGAACTTCAGTTGGCAAATATCTCTGAAGAAAATCAGGAAGCAACTAAACACTTGTTCATGGCATCGCATGTCGATTACAAAAGTAGAGACGTGACTGTTGATGAAGGAGCCTATCAGGATTGGAATATGAAAGAAGTTAAAAGGCATGAAGCTTCTATTTCAAATCTCCAAAAAGAAGCTCATTATGATGATCCAGAATTTGATGTCGAAGACACAACTAACACCGAAGTTTTGAGAACCAGAAAAATTGCTGATGTTTACGAGTTTTGTAATCACGTTGTTATGGAGCCCGAAAGCTATATTGAAGCTTCCAAACACGATGAATGGAATGAAGCCATGAAAGTAGAACTTGAAATGATCAAGAAAAATGACACATGGAGACTTGTTGATTTGCCAATGGGTAAGAATGCAATAGGTGTCAAATGGGTGTTTAGAACTAAGTTTCAACCTGATGGTTCAGTTCATAAACACAAAGCAAGGTTGGTAGCGAAAGGATATTCTCAAATTGTCGGTGTGGAATTTAGAGAGACTTTCGCTCCAGTTGCTCGTCATGATGTGATCAAGTTATTGTTAGCTGTAGCTGCTCAACGCAATTTGAAAATTCATCATCTTGATGTGAAATCTGCATTTTTGAATGCTGAACTTGAGGAGGAGATTTATGTAAAGCAACCTCAAGGCTTTGAAGTAGCCGGCCAAGAAGATAAAGTATACAGACTATATAAGGCACTTTATGGTCTAAAGCAAGCACCAAGGGCTTGGTATTCTAAGATTGATGCTCATTTGATAAATCATAATTTCAGGAGGAGTCCAAATGAGTCAACTCTTTATGTGAAACAATTAAATTCTCAAGAGGTGCTGATTATCTCTCTTTATGTTGATGATTTACTTGTGATTGGGAGCAACGATAGACTTGTTGAGGAGTTCAAGAAACAAATGAAATCTGAATTTGAAATGTCAGATTTGGGACTCGTGCATTATTTTCTTGGCATGAAAATTAATCAACAAACTAGTGGTGTTTATATTTCTCAGAAAAAGTATGCAAGTGACATGCTCAAGAGATTCAACATGTTTTCATGCAAACCAGTCACATCACCACTTGTTTTAAATTACAAGTTGTCTAAAGAAGATGGAGATAAGCTAGTTGATCCAACTCTATACAGAAGTATTATCGGGAGTCTATTATATTTGGCAATCTCAAGACCCGATTTAGCTTATGCAGCTAGTTTCTTATCAAGGTTTATGACTTCACCAACTAGTTCTCACTTGGGAGCTGCCAGGAGAGTCTTAAGATACTTAAAAGGTTCTCTCGATCTGGGTATTATGTTCGAGAGAAACAAAGATGTGAAACTTGAAGGATATTCTGATAGTGATTGGGCTGGAAGTGTTGATGATATGAAGAGTACTTCTGGTTATGTTTTCAATCTTGGTTCAGGTGCATTTTGCTGGAACTCAAAGAAGCAAAGCGTTGTCGCACAATCTACTGCAGAGGCAGAATATATTGCAATCGCGGCTGCTGTGAATCATGCTGTTTGGATAAGAAAACTGTTGCCCGACTTGGATCTGACTCAAGAAAGTCCAACAGTCATCTATTGTGATAACAAATCTGCAATTGCTATAACAGAGAATCCGGTGCAACACTGAAATATTGCACCTCCGATGATCAATTGGCAGATATGCTTACAAAGTCTCTCACGGGAATGAAGCTAGATCAATTGAAGACTCGACTTATGATGTCCAACAACAATCTTAAGGAGGAGTGTTAGTGTATCTAAGATTGTTATTAGACATTTGTCTTATGTTATGTAAACTTAGTTACTAAGAAAACTTAGCTATTAAGTTTTCTTAGCTATTAAGTATTCTTAGTCTTTAAGTATTCTTATCCATTAAGGATACTTAACCATTAAGTATTCTTATCCATTAAGGATTCTTATCCATTAAGAATACTTAGCCATTAAGTATTCTTATCCATTAAGGATTCTTATCCATTAAGTATTCTTATCCATTAAGGATACATAGATATTTTAGTATCCTTAGTTGTTAAGTAATTATCGATATTCGTGATACTTACCTATTAAGTTTTCTTAGAGGTTAAGAAAGTTAGTTTTTTTGTAGCCTATAAATAGGAGTTGTAATCAAGAGTTGTAAAAGATAACAAATCTTCAAATAATATAACCAACCTTCAAATTATTTCTATTCTACACTTTTATTATGTATTCTAATCTACTTAGCAACAAAGTCTTGCTATTTTAATCTTTAGCATCAAAGTCTTGCTAATTTAATCTTTAGCAACAAAGTCTTGCTACCTTAATCTTTCAAGTATAGATTTCTATTCTATTCTTGAACATTTACAATACGTACTTGGTACATGTTAAACTTTTGTCATATTTGGAATATTATGACTACTTAATCCTAATTGTCATTTCTTAATGACAATTATTTGGCTTGTTGGTTGCTTAATTACGCTTAGTGTTTTACTAATGCACACTAGTTAGTCTTAATGGACTTTTTACCTCAATGGACTTACGCCCACCCTACTCTAGCTAATGGACTATTATGTTAGCCCATTCTAATGGACTTATGATCCATTAAGATGTAGGACAAAACTCATGAAGATATAAGACAACATACTAGCATGCTTTGTGTACCATTTCCTACACCATGCTACATGTGATCCCAACATGAAAGCACCACCTTTGTACCACCACCCATGCAAAGCAAAATGGTCCCCCCATCCCCACCCATGGTAACCGTCGGCTTTATACACCACCACCACCACTTCATTTTTTTTAAACTTCACTCATTTTCTCAAAACACACACACACTTTCTCTCTAGTTTTCTCACATTAAAAGCTTAAGAACTTGTAAGTTTCTTGAATTTCTTTCTCCCTTTTTCTTTCTTAATCACGAAATCATCATCATCATCATCATCAAGAGATCAAGCTTTTTAGCTTTTTGATCTTGTTACATCTTGTAGATTCAAACCTTGATTGAAAATCTTCAAGAACAAGAAGGATTCAAGCTTTTTAGCTTTGAATCTTCATTACTTTGTTAGATCTAAGTTTTATAGCCTAAGATCTCTTTATTTTTGTTAAAGGATCAAAACTTGTGTTTATGATCTTCATGAAACTTGAAGATCTAGCTTTTTGCTTTAAGGATCTTCAAGAACATTAGAGATCCAAGCTTTCTAGCTTGAGGCTTCTACAAAAAGTTAGTTAAAAGATCAAGTTTATTAACTTACGATCTTCTTTAATTTGTTTTACTTTAATTTTGTAACTTGTGTTTTCATGAAACAAAGATACAAGCTTTCTAGCTTGAAATCTCATAAGTATTGTTAATGAATCCAAGCTTTCTAGCTTAGGGTTTCATTATTTTGTTTGATCTAAGTTATGTAACTTATGGTCATATAACTTGTTAAAACAAAAGCTCATTAGCTTACATTCATTTTACTTTATAAAAATCTAAATTTTATAACTTAAGGTTTTGTAAAAGTTGAAAGTCTAAATTCTATAACTTAGGGTTTCATCTAGAACACAAGATCTAGACTTTCTAATCTAAGGTCTTCAATATCTAGCTAAGATCTAACTTCTATAACTTAAGGTCTTGCTTGTTTGGTTTGAATCCAAGTTTGTAGCTTTAAATTCCAATTAGAACTTGTACTTGTGTCGAAACTAAAAACATGATGTAACTTTGGTTCATCATCCTTCTAAAACTTTTAAGTGAGTTGTATTTCTTTCTTAGTCTTGACATTGTGTGTCGATGGTTAAAACTTGGTCAAAGTGATGCTAAAACATCAAAGAGTTGTACACTTGAGGCTTATACACATCAAGGATGAGAACCGTGATAATCATCAAACACCAAGAAACCCACCGGAGCACTTGTTTCTGTTTTTCAGGGTCTGATCTGACTCCTGGAGCTTCTGGAAAATCACGGAAAATTGATTTGCAGAAAGTTCGGGATGTGTAGATGACTTTTCATTTAAGACTCGCCTAAATCCGACGTACGGTTTAGGATTTATAGTCTTCTATAGTTCACTACGTCTTTGTAACGACGTGCTGAAATTTCTGACCTACTCGCGCTTTGACCGTCGCCACGGCCAAACGACATCGAGTTAGGATCTGAATTTCGAACAGCGGTAAGAGGACTCACAAACGGAGCCTTTGCCAATGACCGTGTGTCATTTCAGTTTGTGTAGAGGTCGTAGCGGCTGTTCGAATTCAGCTTTTCGTTTCGACCTCTATTCATTTTGAAAACTTACTTTATCTTTTACGTATGATGATAATGATGATACTTAAGACTTAACTTACGTACTTTTAAACTTTTTAGGACGATTTACTGAATTAATAACCTTTTACTTAGGTTGAGGACCTTTGGACCGACTTACTACTTGCTTACTTTTTCATATCGACTTTACCGCACATTCACTGTGAGTTATAGCTCCCTTTTTACTTTAACTATTTTTGGGACTGAGAATACATGCGTTTTTTATGTTTTACATACTAGACACGAGTACTTTAACTTTATATATGTGTGGGTGACATAACGGCGAAAATTTTCCCTTTAGCTCGGTAACGTTTAACTATTGGTTTATGAACCGGTGGACGCGAATCTTAGATATGGATCCATAGGGTTTAACATCCCCACTCGGGCTAGTCGCGCTAGCATTCAACGGGTGTTTAATACTTCGTCTGTTTTAACGCACTCGCCAAGTGTACTTTTAGGGGGTGATACTTATATTACTTTGTTAAGTTAGTTACCAAGTGCCCACGGTTAAGTATATACTTTTCATACTGTTTTGAATACGAAATCTCGTTAGCTCACCAACATTCGTGTTGACTTTTTAAAGCATGTTATTTCTCAGGTGCTTAGACGAATTTGCTTCCGCTGTAATAGACTTGTTGTGTTAGACTTCCACTGCATTGTTAGAGATGTCTTCTAAGCATGGAACATTCTATTTTGCATTCACTACTTATGTTTAATTTGAACCATGGTTTGTAATGACTTGAGTGTCACGTACTATTTTTAAATGCTTTCTATTCGTAGAAGCATGTTACTCTTGTAAAACTTTTGTCATTGGGAAAACGTTATCTTTTTATGAATGCAAACTTTGTTCATATAGTGTTATACCGTGTAATGGACATGTTGTTGATGATCCGTACCATTGAATTTTGGACGGGGCATCACACAGATTCACAAAGATGTCACGCATTTTGACATCACCCCACAACATTGTCTACAACCAATTGAATTAAACCGATGACTTACACCATATATATATATATATATATATATATATATATATATATATATATATATATATATATATATATATATATATATATATATATATATATATTTATATATAATGAATATCAAGCCCACCAATGACATTACCATTTACCATGACAGTTAAATTTTTTGTGAAAATGAGTAAGTTGTAAACTAGGTCAAAATGGGAGTGCAAAGCGATTAACTTTGACATGTGTATGTGACTAGCTGTTTGAATGGAAATGAACTTCAGGTGATTTCCTCATTTGCTAATTTATATCGTATTAACATCACCACTCACATTTAACAAAATAAGATAGAACCCAAATTGGACCCACACAAAATCAAATTTAATATACCGCGGTATGCGATAAAACTAAAATACATGTTCTAAATTGGCAAGGCTACACTGAAAAAGCAAGCGGCTGTTTCAGGAGCTTATAAAATAATAACATATGAGAATGATCCCCCCCCCCCCCCCCCCCGGTTCAGCACCGAATTCTCGTCTTTCCAGAACCTTCTCTTTTCTCTTATCAAGGTATTTGACGTTTAGTGACTCGTGAATATCGAAGTAAATTAACAAATTAGAAAACCAGAATGGTTCTTAACCAAGTACTTCAAACTTTTAAGCACCCAAATGCAGAGACCTATAAATAAACATTTTTTATATAATCATCTCAAGCATTCGTTAAGTTTCATATGCAAATTGGCCACCAAACACAACTTGACCACCAAGCTCTTCTTGCTCTTCAAGTCCAACTTAGTGGCCAAGTTGTACTTGGTGACAGAGTCAAACTTGTGGTCAATTTTCATTTGAAACTTAACTAATATTTAAACTGTTGATTTAAAAAATGTTTATTTACAGGTCTCCGACCAATTGTACTGCATTAGGTCCTTAAAAGTGTGGAGCACTTGGCTATGAATCATTCTGGTATTGCTAATTGGTTAATTTACTCCGATTTTCTCAAGTCACTAAACGTCAAATACCTAGATAAGAAGAATGATAAGGGACAATATAAGGTTCTGGAAGGACGATGAATCTTTGTTGGACCGGGAGGTCATAATCCTATATTATTATTTTTTAAGCTCCTGAAACAGTCGCTTTTTCATCGTAGTCTTGCCCATCTATAACAGGTACTTTAGTTTCATCTTGTACTGCAGTATATTAAATTTGATTTTGTTTAGGTCCAATTAGAGTTTTATCTTATATATGTTAAATACGGGTGATGACGTTAATATTAGAGCACTGGGAGTGGTGACCCAGGTCACTTGGCATGTCAGGCGTGACTTGTTGAGTCAGAAAAAATGGGGAGTGGGAGACATGTCAGTTAGTGTGTTAAAATAATATTTTATTATATTTAATAAGAATATTTCATTGAAAAAGAAAAGAAAAATAAAATAAATTGGGAGTATGTTCCATCACCTACATGACTGGCCCAACCGGAACGGGGTTCGGCGACGGATGTGGGGAGTGGCAAAATTGGTGACGGGGTGTGAGGCGGAGGGGTGACGAGTAACCACTCCGGGCGCTCTTATATAATTAGCAAATGAGAATATCACCCCAAATTATTCAAACTGTTGATCACACACATGCCAAACTCAACCGCTTTGTACACGCATTTTGACCTCGTTTACAACCAACCCACTTTGACATATTTAACCAACATGGTAATGTCCTTGGCAAGCTCGATATTCACTGTGCGTGTGCGGCGCATGTCATGGCTTTAAATCAAATGGTTGTAGACAATGCTGTTGGTTATGTCAAAATGCGTGACATCTTCGTGAATATTCTCTAGACGATCTAAAGAATTTATGCAGCCATAATGGGCGCCAGGGGTAATGTTTATTAAACACATGATTGATTGATGTGTTCACTAATGTGTTCACTAGGCTACTGTCAGATAATATTTATTTGCTTACCGGAGAAGTTATGGAGATGTTGTCGTCCATCGTTGAATCACATAAATCGTGCTTCATACAAGAGCTTTCTCGTTTAGTTATGGGCGTGAGGGAGTCCGCTAACCTTGAACTCAACGAATTAAAAAGAACACAAACGTTAGATTTGAGTTTGCGGTCAATGGCCGATGATGCCTTTTTAAGAACCTTGACACCTAGCTCATTCGTAGTACATGATGTCAACCTCGATCTTGATGACAAGCTATCGCAGGATAGTATACGATCATTAAGTTCAACTCTTGAGTCTAAATGTAGTATTAAGTAATTAAGTAATTATATAAAAATTGTGACTGAGTCAATGCCTCATGGCTTGCTCTCTTCGGCTCACGGCTCTAGCTTTGTTCTGTCGACGTTTAAATGCCAATAAAAATTGTGGTGCTTCACGTTTATGGCTCTCTATAACAACTTAGATACTCTTGCCCTTGATTGAGGCATTTTTTCTCGTATGTGAAAAGTTCATATCAAACAGTTATCTTTTACAACAAGATGATGATGGAGCAGCAGTCTGATGTTTGTTTTCCGACTTTGTTTGACAACGTCCCTCTCATTGTTAAAGGATTCCTTTTCTCTCATGCTCAAAGAACCCACATCTACCGACAAAGTGTTGTTTTCCGGTCTTGGACCGGACATCAAGTGGATGATCCAGATCTAGATGATGACAATTGTTGAGAGGAACAATGTTCTAGAGCATTCATGTAGTCAACTACTCAGCCTAGCGAATGAGGAGTTGGAAGTGTTAGAGATTAAGTTAGACCAAAGTCCGATTGTGAGCGAATGAGGAGTTGGAAGTGTTAAACGGATTAAGTGTTTGACGGGTTTCATTATTCTACATGGTATCAGAGGGGTTTGATCCCGAGACCTAGTCGGCCGTCTCGTGCCTCCTCTAAACCACCCGTAAACAATCTCCACCTTCCTTTTTCTCATAACCTAATTCTCTATAGTTCTTTGTTTTCATACCAATCTAGAATAAAATACCTTGACGACGCATGCACCACAATCATTACCGTGCGTTTCTTTTTTTCTTTTTGTTTTCTTTAAGAATAATCACACCCGTCGATAATCATTACCCAATGTTATTATTTTTACTTTTTTTTTATTTATGTTGATCACAAGTTCACAACCGCTTAATGAAGCTACGCAACCATATCACAAGCCATCATATGTGCCCAGTAATATCCCTTTTAATTCTATTTATCACATATATCAAAGCATCGTTGGAAAAAAAAACGTAACGTAGAAAATTAAATAATCGGCATGGAGCTGAGCCGCCTAGCGTGACTAGGTTCCAAATCTCGTAAAAAAGAGTATATAGTCAAAAATCTTATTTGTGTCGTTGATAAAGATTGTTATCGTCGACAAAGTTCCCTGCCCAAGTCCCGCTCAATCCTTAGGCAAAGCACGCCACAACGTAAAAATAAACGTTACGAGAAAGGAAACGCAGTCAAGCAAGACGCAACGATATTAGCGGATATCAATCTATTTGGTGCCACAAATGGAAAAAAAATATGTTTTATTTGTATTTTTATATTAATCTATTGTTTCCAGTCCGAACTTTCGCGATTTCACCGTTCGGACTGCGAGGGAGTATTAGAGTATAGATTATGATTAAGCCCGGCCAGTTTGTGGGTTTAGAATTTCTAGGTATCCATGTAATCTCTATATATAGTTATCAATAATAAAGTAATCCTCACGAGGTTTTCATTGTCTAACAGAAAGGACCTTTAGACGTGAAATTTGAAGATGACGAGGGAGGTTTGTCCAGAGAGTGGTATCAATCGCTCTTTAGGGTCATCTCCGACAAAGAGCGGTTGCTTCTTACAACTATAGGAGACAATCTAACCCTAATTTTCAAACACTAAACCCTAATTTTCAAACCCTAAACCCCAGTTTCTAAACCCTAATTTCTAAACCCTATTTTATAAACCCTAATTTCTAAACCCTTGAAAAACAAACTTTAATTAAAACATTATATACGATGCATGTTCATATTTTCATGTTATCATCACAAATTTTTTTTAAAATATTTATATTATCATGTGATTATGTTTGAAAAAAAAATATTCAAAAAAACGAAAAAAAAATAATTCCCCCTATTTTCCCAAAAAAAAAAAAAATAAAAAAAAAAAAGGTACTTTATTAAAACACACAACTACAATTTACAATTATATAATTATAATTTTATAAAAAAAAGCCATAAGAATAAACTTAACTACTGAACTCAATTACACAGTTTGAAATAAATAAAATAATAAAATAACGATTTATAAAACGGTGTTACATTATTGTTGATTGACCAACCAAATAAGAAGCAACCGAACAAATAGCATTATTGTTGATTGAAATAATGTAACACTCCACTTCTTTTTTACAAATGTATCATAAGGAGCATTTTGGACATTTCATAGGGGTTTTATAGATCATTTATAGTACAAAACTTATAGATTAATTATCACATAACATTCTCCTCGTTTGATATGATTTGTGCGTTGATAATATCTTATATTTGTTCTTCGAGAGGAGATTTGGTAGCATGGTTGCAAATGGTTTCCGTTGCGACGACCGTTGCGGCGTTTTGGTGACTAGCTCAACAACAACAATAAAACTCAATACCACATGAGTAGTGTATGGGGAAGGTGAGATGTAGATAATCATTTGCCTATCCGAGAATAAAAACAAGTCATTTCTCCACCCGGAGTGAAAACACTCTCAAAAGTAGAGAAAGTCATCCCTCTCTCTATTGGACGGATAAAGATATTGCTTCCGAATGGACCTCCGGCCAATAATTAGGAAATTTTTTATTAAAAAAAATGTAATATAAAATTTAAAATAAAAATAAAATTGAGAGGCCATGAAAATGTAGAATCAAATTTTCATGGGTTTTAAATCGTGTCTGGAATTCAAATTAGGCTCTAAACGGCAGTCAAGACGCCAATAAATCGACGCTTGCTGGAACTCAGTTTTGGTGACTAGCTCGTCTCGCTAATAAGTAAGCCAACGGTCAAATGTCAGGTCAAAAGAGAAAAATATCGGGTTAGCGCCGTTCAAAAGTTAAAAATTCTGTTAAAATTTGTGACGACCCGGAAATTTCCGACCAAATTTAAACTTAACCTTTATATGTTTCCGACACGATAAGCAGAATTTGTAATGTTGAATCTCAAAAAGTTTGGAACTACATTCATGTAATCAATTACTCTTTGACCGTGTTCGACGATTCACGAACAATTATGAGTATATAGATATGTATATATAATATATAATATTAACTAAAAACATTAACAAAGTATTAGATATATGATACTTTACATGAACGTATTTGTTTCGATATATTTATCGACAGAATTAAGAGATAATATCAAATGATTGAATTATCAGATACATTATGATATGATTACGGGCCTATGTTATGAGGACCACTGTGATTTAAGAAATCTATTCTTTTTGACAACATCCGGAAAATGGCAAAGTGATTTATAAATAAGAACAAATGTGTCAATTAACGGGAACTAGACAAGGGTTAGTGGAAATTCCTGTTTAATTTCCAAGGCATGTTTTATAATATTTTCCTTGTGACCTTGATAAGATAACTATGTTAACTTTCATTTTATTTAATATGAAAATAAGAACGTGGAGTGTAAATAACTTAGATGTTGGATATCGACAAGTTAAGTAACTCGACATTTTTCATTAAGATGATTTCATACGTTTATTTAACCTTTGGACTTTATCTCATGCTTCACCAACAGACTGTAATTTAAAAACTTGAAACCTATTATGAATATATATAATTCTACTTTTCTAAAATGTTTTGTGGTATAACGATTTCCATTATTTTAACCTTTTAACAAAATGATTCTTAAATATATTTAGTTTTGGAAAACAAAATTATCATATTTATTTGATTTTGTTTCAAAAGTACAAAAAACGTTTTCAGTTTAAAAAGAACTTTATTATTAAAACGTATATATCTTTTATAAATATCTAGAACCACTTTTGACAACTCATTACTTAACCAGTATGATAAAGATAACGATATTTATATTTTATTTTATTAAATATATATAACGATTTAAATTAATATTATATATATTTATACGCGTATTATACGTATATAGTTTTATACTTTTACTATACATTAACTTTACCTTTACTTTACTTTTATTTTACTTTAACTTTAATAATTCATACTTTAATAATTCATACTTTAATAATTCACTTTAATAATTCATGCTTTAATAATTCACTTTAATAATTCATACTTTAATAATTCACTTTAATAATTCAAAAATCTATTATAAATAGAATTCAATAGGTTTCATTATTTCATAGAAACTTGAAAATATATTTCTCTAAACTCTCTCAATCGAATTACATACATATATTTTTTTTGTATTATTTCAAGATATTATTAGTATACATAAAATACTACGACGGAGTTATACTCGGACGATTTCAAAATAAGTTTTCAAACGGGATAGAGCTAAGGAAATTATGGGTTATAGCTATGGAGGTTATGGGTATTGATCAAGGGTATTGCTCGTGAGGTCAACCTAACGTTTATCATTTTCAGTGCCGTCATATACATAATTGCTACGAAATACAGTATTGTGAGTTTCATTTGCTCCCTTTTTAATTGCTTTTGCAATATATATTTTTGGGCTGAGAATACATGCACTGTTTTATAAATGTGTTACGAAGTAGGCACAAGTACTAAAACTAATTCTATGTGGGTTTAAACCAGAAATATACCCTTAGCTTGGTAACATTAAACTACTTGTCTATGTACGGTAGGCGCGAATCCTAAAGATAGATCTATTGGGCCTGACAAACCCCATCCTGACTATGGGATGCTTTAGTACTTCGAGGTTATTATAAACACACCTGATCTGGTGTACTTCAGAGGGTAAAACATGAACGTTAAGGCTTGTTACCGGGTGCCTACAACTTATAAAATACTTTTAAACACTTGCGAGTGTACGGATATTTATGGAAACTGAAATCTTGTGGTCTATTACTATTACAGAAATGATTGATTATGATAAACTAATGAACTCACCAACTTTTTGGTTGACACTTTAAAGCATGTTTATTCTCAGGTATTAAAGAAATCTTCCGCTGTGCATTAGCTCATTTTAAGGATATTACCTGGAGTCATTCATGACATACTTTGAAAGACGTTGCATTCGAGTCGTTGAGTTTATCAAGATTAATATTAAGTCAATTATAGTTGGATGTAATATGAAATGGTATGCATGCCGTTAATTTTTGATGTAAAGAAAGTTTGTCTTTTAAAAACGAATGCAATGTTTGTAAAACGTATCATATTGAGGTCAAATACCTCGCGATGTAATCAACTATTGTGAATCGTTTATAATGTATATGAACGGGTCCTTTCAGTTGGTATCAGAGCGGTGGTCTTAGCGAACCAGGTCTTGCATTAGTGTGTCTAACTGATAGTTGTTAAGATGCATTAGTGAGTCTGGACTTCGACCGTGTCTGCATGTCAAAAGTTTTGTTTATCATTTTTAGTCGGAAATCATCTACTTACCATCCTTAGAAAATTATCTGCTTATCATTCTTAGTCTAGACACGTCTTGCTGCATTGATTGCATAAATAGTGTATAGACAAAATTCATATCTTAGCGTATCTGCTAAATCATATCTTATCGTATCTATTACCGTAAACTTTACCTGACATATTCCGTAAATTCCTCCATAATCTATGAAATCTTTTGATCTATATATATAGATATTCTATGTAGTTAGAATACCACCCGATAGCCGGAAAATCATTTCGTATCGGAAAATCCTTTATCAAATCGTCCGAAATGGAATTCGTCATCAGTTCAAGTTCCTCGAATTCCGAAATGGAATCCCACTCAAGCTCCGAAAGTAGTGTGACTGGAATGGATCAACCAATCAGCCATCATCTATTCTGGATGAATTGGGGATGGGTTCGTAGCCTCCTTAATCATTGGAGACAAGAAGAAGGCGATCCTTTCCATCCACCACATTGCCCTCTTGGCAATGAACCTGAAGCACTTACCGGCGAACCTGTTCGAAACACCATTTTCTCTCATTTCCAGAGTATCTCGTCATGATTATATACTACACCAAATTCTAGATCTTATTTATCCGCTCGTCCGAACCAACAATCACCCAGGTGTAATAGAAGAAGTCAACGAGCTTCGCGCTCGGGTAGTGGCTTTGGAGAATATGGTGCAAAGGTTACAAACACCAGCAGCAGCAGCAGCAACATAACAAGTACCACCATCAACAACATCAACAGTACCATTACCACCACCAACAACAACCGCATCGCAAACCTCAACTTCACAATCTGTCCCATGAGCATCGACGTCATACGCCCTATAGATACTAAGGAATACCACAACGATGAAGTATTGATTCATAACTTCATTGGGAAAACATTCTACGACGATTATGTAATTTCTAAAGTTTATAAATTATCTATCATAGCCTTAACCATAAATCAAGTGAGTTTAATTTAATATTAACTCATTAAATCTATATTACATCTGAAGAAATATACACATATATTTCCATAAAGACTGTAATAAAATTCTTTTGTACAAAATATTAATTGTGACATTTTTTTAACGGGTAGGTAATACCCGAGAGATATATAAATTCACAATTAATATGTTACATTCTTTGAATCTGATTCAGCAGATCATCCATTATACTCCCTACTTTCACAACAATATACATTCTTTTATAGAAATCAAAACAACCATACTCATTCAAAAATCTAATTACATATTCTGATTTTGAAATCGCCGAATTCAATTCAAGTTATAACCGGTATCATCACTCTTAGATTCTTACATCTTTCAAAGCTATACTTTAACTTCAAAACTGTGTTAGAACATCGTATGTATATTAACGATTATAATCTGTGTTCAAACCCTTCGAAATACCTGAAGACGCTTCAAATAATGAACAATCGAGATGATGATCCAACCACATGTTATCCACAGTTACGTACCTGAAAAACTCTTGAAACTAAAGTCATAATTTAACATGTATCCATGTCAGACCTTTTGACATTTACTATCTAAAATAACTTTTCAATCCCTTCTAAAAATAGGCGCTTTTGTCACAGCTCCAGCAAACCAACTTCAATTGTTCAATCGAATAAGCCTTATTATAATGATTACCCCTTCATCATTATTACCGGGGAACCTTTCATATCTCGCCACATTTGCAGTAAACTTATTAACAACTTCATTGATCTTTGATTTTCCGAAAAATCTTTATATTTATCAAAACCCCATCATTTACTCATCTGCATCTTGTAACGAGAATTGCCATACGAATCATCGGAAATTAGCAATCAGTATTTTGAAATCTCGCAGCATGTCTACATCAACAATTATATGTGTCTATCTTCTGGACTTATATACTTTGAATGTGAAGTTTCTGAAAAACACCCTAAACTGCGAACTAGTTCTCGAAATACTGATGAAGCAGTAAAAACTATAAACGACCTTAACAGTAAAAATTTTGATGATAAAGAGTAGTGTGTTGGCAAAGCTCAGAAAAAGAGAAGATTTGGTACTGAAAAATACGGATTGAGCAAACCATGAAGAAGGCTGTGGATAAATCACAAGGATGAAATCTACCTTCAAAGAATCCAAATGATTCCGTGTCTGCTGAAGTCATTATCGAATACCTTGCTCCTGACTCTAAACCCTTACGGACAATATTCTTCATCATTCTCTGATATTAGAAATTTTAAGATATCATCGTATCTTTCATTATAAATATCCTCCATATTTCTGAAGATATTTCCATAATTATTCTTATCTGAAATCATTTACCTCTTCGTGCTGTCTGTATTACATCATAAAAGAAACTATTTTAATTTCTAAATTCTGAAACTTTCGAATTTAAAATAGGAATATTTTTGAAGTAGTGTTGGGAACTGAAGCATGAACTAGTATAATATAATGACACTTGATCAACGTGATTATATTACAGTAAGTCATGCTGAGTTTCTAAATGGAACGTGATGATTCACAGATCATAACGTCATCATGTGCTATGTTACACGACTCTTGTATTCTCTTTAACCTCTAAAATATCAAGAAAATATTTCTTAATGATTCGGCATTTTCCGAGGTATTCTAGTAATTTGACAAGTCAAGATCGTGTCATTACAATTTCCTTCTTAGAACATTAACAATGTTCATTCCGAAATTCATATATGCGAATTCTGGACCATTACAAGCGGTGCTTAATCGCAAGAAGAAAAAACGAAAGGACAAAACTATGAAATAAAAATTGGGGTATAAATCACAGCAAATAAAAAAGAGCATTAATTGGGGATGACAATGATTATAGAAGACAAAAGCAGGGACATCGAAATATAAGGGAAGATATAAAACCCAACAACAACCCAAAAACTATAAACCGTATATATCGATGCATATAGCAATATAAAGACACGGGAGAACTAAAAACACTATAAAACCAAGAGTATAGTAGAAGTAAATAGATTCTTCCGGAGGTAGATGAAAAAGAAGAACGACAGATATGAAAGTGAGGAGTATATCGAGAATCAGCACTAGATGAAGCATATTGACGAATAATTTTAAAGTAAGAATTGAGGGAGAAAGAATAGAAGGTGTGAATTAAAAGGAAACGAAGGAGGTGGATTTATAGTGAAATATCCGACAGAAAAATCGAGATGAATCATCGCATTGAATCGAAGAGGATCATAATTTCCTTAATCACCGAAGAATCAAATCCTATATAGATTACAAAGATTTTCTTTAATTCAGAGATCAACCGTGATGACGTCAAAAGATAAGACGAATCCCTATTTTCTCATTTCACTCTTTTACGATAGCTTCACTCATATGTTTCGAGTAATCGAATTATTTTATCCATATTTCTCAATCATGATAAAACCCTATGAATCAACTTATATTCGTCATAATAACATTCTTATTGTTAGCCATGACAACCTCGATCAAATTTCGAGACAAAATTTCTTTAACGGGTAGGTACTGTGACGACCCGGAAATTTCCGACCAAATTTAAACTTAACCTTTATATGTTTCCGACACGATAAGCAGAATTTGTAATGTTGAATCTCAAAAAGTTTGGAACTACATTCATGTAATCAATTACCCTTTGACCGTGTTCGACGATTCACGAACAATTATGAGTATATAGATATGTATATATAATATATAATATTAACTAAAAACATTAACAAAGTATTAGATATATGATACTTTACATGAACATATTTGTTTCGATATATTTATCGACAGAATTAAGAGATAATATCAAATGATTGAATTATCAGATACATTATGATATGATTACGGGCCTATGTTATGAGGACCACTGTGATTTAAGAAATCTATTCTTTTTGACAACATTCAGAAAATGGTAAAGTGATTTTTAAATAAGAACAAATGTGTCAATTAACGGGAACTAGACAAGGGTTAGTGGAAATTCCTGTTTAATTTCCAAGGCATGTTTTATAATATTTTCCTCGTGACCTTGATAAGATAACTATGTTAACTTTCATTTTATTTAATATGAAAATAAGAACGTGGAGTGTAAATAACTTAGATGTTGGATATCGACAAGTTAAGTAACTATACATTTTTTATTAAGATGATTTCATACGTTTATTTAACCTTTGGACTTTATCCCATGCTTCACCAACAGACTGTAATTTAAAAACTTGAAACCTATTATGAATATATATAATTCTACTTTTCTAAAATATTTTGTGGTATAACGATTTCCATTATTTTAACCTTTTAACAAAATGATTCTTAAATATATTTAGTTTTGGAAAACAAAATTATCATATTTATTTGATTTTGTTTCAAAAGTACAAAAAACGTTTTCAGTTTAAAAAGAACTTTATTATTAAAACGTATATATCTTTTATAAATATCTAGAACCACTTTTGACAACTCATTACTTAACCAGTATGATAAAGATAACGATATTTATATTTTATTTTATTAAATATATATAACGATTTAAATTAATATTATATATATTTATACGCGTATTATACGTATATAGTTTTATACTTTTACTATACATTAACTTTACCTTTACTTTCCTTTTATTTTACTTTAACTTTAATAATTCATACTTTAATAATTCACTTTAATAATTCATACTTTAATAATTCACTTTAATAATTCATACTTAAATAATTCACTTTAATAATTCATACTTTAATAATTCACTTTAATAATTCAAAAATCTATTATAAATAGAATTCAATAGGTTTCATTATTTCATAGAAACTTGAAAATATATTTCTCTAAACTCTCTCAATCGAATTACATACATATATTTTTTTTGTATTATTTCAAGATATTATTAGTATACATAAAATACTACGACAGAGTTATACTCGGACGATTTCAAAATAAGTTTTCAAACGGGATAGAGCTAAGGAAATTATGGGTTATAGCTATGGAGGTTATGGGTATTGATCAAGGGTATTGCTCATGAGGTCAACCTAACGTTTATCATTTTCAGTGCCGTCATATACATAATTGCTACGAAATACATTATTGTGAGTTTCATTTGCTCCCTTTTTAATTGCTTTTGCAATATATATTTTTGGGCTGAGAATACATGCGCTGTTTTATAAATGTGTTACGAAGTAGGCACAAGTACTAAAACTAATTCTATGTGGGTTTAAACCAGAAATATACCCTTAGCTTGCTAACATTAAACTACTTGTCTATGTACGGTAGGCGCGAATCCTAAAGATAGATCTATTGGGCCTGACAAACCCCATCCTGACTATGGGATGCTTTAGTACTTCGAGGTTATTTTAAACACACCTGATCTGGTGTACTTCAGAGGGTAAAACATGAACGTTAAGGCTTGTTACCGGGTGCCTACAACTTATAGAATACTTTTAAACACTTGCGAGTGTACGGATATTTATGGAAACTGAAATCTTGTGGTCTATTACTATTACAAAAATGATTGATTATGATAAACTAATGAACTCACCAACCTTTTGGTTGACACTTTAAAGCATGTTTATTCTCAGGTATTAAAGAAATCTTCCGCTGTGCATTAGCTCATTTTAAGGATATTACCTGGAGTCATTCATGACATACTTTGAAAGACGTTGCATTCGAGTTGTTGAGTTTATCAAGATTAATATTAAGTCAATTATAGTTGGATGTAATATGAAATGGTATGCATGCCGTCAATTTTTGATGTAAAGAAAGTTTGTCTTTTAAAAACGAATGCAATGTTTGTAAAACGTATCATATTGAGGTCAAATACCTCGCGATGTAATCAACTATTGTGAATCGTTTATAATGTATATGAACGGGTCCTTTCAAAATTGGTCAAAAGTCATTCAAATTGATCAAAATTAACGTAACTTAGTGCTACTTTTTTTATATTATATTAGCGCTAATAGCGTTTATAGATACAAACTGGTTAAGGGAAGTTTTTTGGCTTTAAAATATGTGTGTGTGTATGTTTTTATTTTAAATTTAACATCAGTCAACGCCCGTCTCGACCTTTTAAGGTCTCTACCATCTCGACCTTGTCTCGCGTTTTTTCCAACCTTGCTTGGTAGATGACTTGTTGTAGTCTTGAATTGTTGCTTTGGTTTGTGGATTGGATTCTGAGATTGAGAAACTCCGGTGTGTGAGGTTCAGATAACTCATGAATTGAATAGTAAAGACTTTCTTCTTGTGGAGATCTCTATTTCTTCAATTTTTTGATCATGAGGTATTGAAAGATATGAAGAACTTCTTTGTCGAAAGTTCTCATAATCTTTGGTGTTGTGTTGTTGCGTAGTCGAGTAGTTGAACACTTCTTCTTTTGGAAGTTGATTTGTCTTTAATAAGGCTCATGGTTTTGTTGAGTTGTTAAGAACTTCTTCTTTGTGGGAATATCTATCGTCTTTGTAAGACTTGTGGTTATTTGTATAATAAAGACTAAAATCTTAAAACTAAACTTTGAAATGTAAATTGAAGTAAAATAAATAGAGATACTAAAATAGCATAGTCCCTCTAGAGAGAAAAGTAAAATAATGTACACTAAACTTGAAATTGGAGCCTTGTATTTACAGGAAAATTCTCATCGGTGGCGGATGTATTCCCACCGGCAGCCTAGGTCTTTAGTCATCACTTTGGCTAGCGGCAGAAGGTAGTTGGCTGGTGGTGAAAAATGTCCCATAGGATTGACTCGATTAATGTTTGACGCTCGTCAGCGTCGGTGAATTCTGGGTCGACGGCGAGGTGCGAGAAATCAAGGATCATCGTGAAGGCGTCTAAAACTCCAGCAGTTTCCAGATGTCTCGCTGGCGGTGTGGATGAGAC
Source organism: Rutidosis leptorrhynchoides (assembly GCF_046630445.1). Taxonomy (NCBI): domain Eukaryota; kingdom Viridiplantae; phylum Streptophyta; class Magnoliopsida; order Asterales; family Asteraceae; genus Rutidosis; species Rutidosis leptorrhynchoides. Next base: position 440,450,128 of record NC_092335.1, on the reverse strand, counting down.
GTTGGTGGCTTCAGCATGTTTCTGGCAGGAACTTTGACCTTGATTTATATGGGTTTTCACCAAGGCGTGCCGGGACCTGAGGTGTTTCCGCGAGCGGCTGGAGCTTCAAACTTCTCCAATAGTGAGTAGTTGTAATGGCACATTTACTTGCATGTAGCTAGTAACTGTCATGTTTGCTTTCCTATAAATTGTATGCATATTACCATATCTTCCAATGACACAACTATAAGCTCTATTCTCATTGGTCAAAGGGTGTAACGGTCCTCTCCCGTAATACTGTTCACGTTTTTACTTTTTAAAAATCACGAAAGAATGATTCACCTTTGTTAACGCTCGAATTATACATATTTTATATATACTTTCTGTGCACTATCTTGTTATTTTAATATGGTTTTAACACCTTTTTGGATAAAAACTAACAATTCTTGTAAAAAAATGTGCTTTTAATGTGTTTGTTGAGAAAGTGTGATAAAACAGGTTAAAAAGTGAAGAAAAGAGTAAAAAGTCAAAAGCGTGAGCCGCCGGCTAAGTACCTTAATGTAGTGACCCCAACTTTTTCATGTTTATATATATTAAATGAAATTGTTATTTACATGATTAAGTGTTTCCAACATGTTAAGCAATCAAACTTGTTAAGACTTGATTAATTGAAATAGGTTTCATATAGACAATTGACCACCCAAGTTGACCGGTGATTCACGAACGTTAAAACTTGTAAAAACTATATGATGTCATATATATGGATATATATATATATATATATATATATATATATATATATATATATATATATATATATATATATATATATAGTTAACATGGTATTATGATAAGTAAACATATCATTAAGTATATTAACAATGAACTACATATGTAAAAACAAGACTACTAACTTAAGGATTTCGAAACGAGGCATATATGTAACGATTATCGTTGTAACGACATTTAATTGTATATATATCATATTAAGATATATTAATACATCATAATATCATGATAATGTAATAATTTAACATCTCTTTAGATATAATAAACAATGGGTTAACAACATTTAACAAGATCGTTAATTTAAAGGTTTCAAAACAACACTTACATGTAACGACTAACGATGACTTAACGACTCAGTTAAAATGTATATACATGTAGTGTTTTAATATGTATTCATACACTTTTGAAAGACTTCAAGACACTTATCAAAGTACTTTTACTTAACAAAAATGCTTACAATTACATCCTCATTCATTTTCATCAACAATTCTACTCGTATGCACTCGTATTCGTACTCGTACAATACCTAGCTTCTAAATGTATTTACTATTGGTATATACACTCCAATGATCAGCTCTTAGCAGCCCTTGTGAGTCACCTAACACATGTGGGAACCATCATTTGGCAACTAGCATGAAATATCTCATAAAATTACAAAAATATTAGTAATCATTCATGACTTATTTACAAGTAAACAAAATTACACATCCTTTATATCTAATCCATATACCAACGATCAAAAACACCTATAAACACTTTCATTCTTCAATTTTCTTCATCTAATTGATCTCTCTCAAGTTCTATCTTTAATTTCTAAGTGTTCTTCATAAATTCTATAAGTTCCAGTTTCATAAAATCAAGAATACTTCCAAGTTTGCTAGCTTACTTCCAATCTTATAAAGTGATCATCCAACCTCAATAAATATTTCTTATTTACAGTAAGATATCTTTATAATACAAGGTAATACTCATATTCAAACTTTGATTCAATTTCTATAACTATAACAATTTTATTTCGAGTGGAAATCTTACTTGAACTTGTTTTCGTGTCATGATTCTGCTTCAAGAACTTTCAAGCCATCCAATGATCCTTTGAAGCTAGATCTATTTTTCTCATTTCCAGTAGGTTTACCTACTAAAATTAAGGTAGTAATGATGTTCATAACATCATTCGATTCATACATATAAAACTATCTTATTCGAAGATTTAAACTTGTAATCACTAGAACATAGTTTAGTTAATTCTAAACTTGTTCGCAAATAAAGTTAATCCTTCTAACTTGACTTTTAAAATCAACTAAACACATGTTCTATATCTATATGATATGCTAACTTAATGATTTAAAACCTGGAAACACGAAAAACAGCGTAAAACCGGATATACGCCGTCGTAGTAACACCGCGGGCTGTTTTGGGTTAGTTTATTAAAAACTATGATAAACTTTGATTTAAAAGTTGTTCTTCTGGGAAAATTATTTTTCTTATGAACATGAAACTATATCCAAAAATTATTTTTCTTGTAGCTACGTGAAAATTGGTAACAAATCTATATTAATCATATCCTAGCTAACTCATATTGTATTATACATGTATTCTAATATATTATGTAATCTTGGGATACCATAGACACGAATACAATGTTTTGACATATCATATCGACCCAGCTATATATATATTTCGGAACAACCATAGACACTCTATATGCAGTAATATTGGAGTTAGCTATACAGGGTTGAGGTTGATTCCAAAATATTATATATACTTTGAGTTATGATCTAGCCTGAGGCTTGTATACACGAGGTCGTGGATTGATTCAAGATAATATATATTGCTTTATTTTCTGTACATCTAACTGTGGACAACTAGTTGTAGGTTACTAACGATGACAGCTGACTTAATAAACTTAAAACAGCAAAACGTATTAAAAATGTTGTAAATATATTTTGAACATACTTTGATATATATGTACATATTTTTTATAGGTTCATGAATTGACCAGTGGCCAAGTCTTACTTCCCGACGAAGTAAAAATCTGTGAAAGTGAATTATAGTCCCACTTTTAAAATCTAATATTTTGGGATGAGAATACATGCAGTTTTATAAATGTTTTACAAAATAGACACAAGTAAATGAAACTACACTCTATGGCTGGATTATTAAACCGAATATGCCCCTTTTTAGTCTGGTAATCTAAGAATTAGGGAACAGACACCTTAATTGACGCAAATCCTAAAGATAGATCTATTGGGCCCAACGAGCCCCATCCAAAGTACCGGATGCTTTAGTACTTCGAATTCATCATGTTCGAAGGGAGTCCCGGAATGATAGGGGATATTCTATATGCATCTTGTTAAGGTCGGTTACCAGGTGTTCACCATATGAATGATTTTTATCTCTATGTATGGGATGTATATTGAAATATGAAATCTTGTGGTCTATTATTACGATTTGATAAATATAGGTTAAACCTATAACTCACCAACATTTTTGTTGACGTTTAAAGCATGTTTATTCTCAGGTGATTATTAAGAGCTTTCGCTGTTGCATGCTATTATATGGACAAGATTTGGTGTCAGCATGCTTGTATTATATTGTTTAAAACTGCATTCGAGATTTATTTTGTTGTAACATATTAATATTTGTAAACCAATATGTATTGGTAGTGTGTAAGTGTGATATTTGTTAGATTATCATTTCTGGATAATCTAAGTGGTGTCTTGTTAACCTTGTCGATAAAATAAAGGTTATGGTTTGTTTTAAAAACGAATGCAGTCTTTGAAAAACGTCTCATATAGAGGTCAAAACCTCGCAACGAAATCAATTAATATGGAACGTTTAAAATCAATATGAACGGGACATTTCAGTTGATATCAGAGCGTTGGTCTTAGAGAACCAAAATTTTTACATTAGTGTGTCTTACCGTGTTTGTTAGGATGCATTAGTGAGTCTAGACTTTCGACTGTGTTTTTCTTCAAAAACGATTGCTTAATTTTTTTTGTTGGAAACTATATATTATTAACATGTAAATATTATGTGATATATTAACCTCTTAATGTGTTTGATATTGTGTGATAGATGTCTACCTCTAGTATAAATCCCATCGATTCACCTAATAATAATGAAGAGTCGAATACACTTTGGGAAGATTCACAAATTCCCAAAGAGGAACCGGAAGAAGAGGAACCGGAAGAAGTGGAACCGGAAGAGGAGGAACCGGAAGAAGAGGAACTGGAAGAGGAAGAACCGGAGGAAGAAGAGGTTCCGGAGGAAGAAATATTGATACCTACAGTAAATCGGTTAAATAAAAGAAAATCCTCAACCAACGCACCAAAGTCAATAATGGTCAATGGTGTTTCTGCCGAGGAAGCAAAATATTGGGAAGATTACAAATTTTTCGATGAATCGGATCCCGATGAGGATTCCGATGATGTTATAGAAATTACCTCGACCCAATTTAATAAAGCAAAAGAAAATAATAAGGGAAAAGGTATAAAAATAGAGAAACCTGATTCCAACCCCGATGAACTTTATATGTATCGGCAACGTCCGTATTTCCTAAAATGTAACAATAACCCGGGAACCTCTAAACCACCAGGTTTTTCTAAACCATTGTGAAAAATGACAGCTCGTATTAGGGGAGCATCATATATCCCTAGGAAATTAGCAAAACGAACCAAGTCCTCTAATGACCCGTCCTAATCCATCTGGACGAATACATTACATTTGGTTACATCGCGAGGTACTTGACCTCTATATGATACATTTTACAAACATTGCATTCATTTTTAAAAGACAAACTTTCTTTACACCGAAAGTTGACGGCATGCGTACCACTTCATAATATATCCAACTATGATTGACTTAATAATAATCTTGATGAACTCAACGACTCGAATGCAACGTCTTTTGAAATATGTCATGAATGACTCCAAGTAATATCTCTAAAATGAGCAAATGCACAGCGAAAGATTTCTTTAATACCTGAGAATAAACATGCTTTCAAGTGTCAACTAAAAGGTTGGTGAGTTCATAGGTTTATCATAAAACAATCATTTCCATAATTTAATAAACCACAAGATTTTCATTTCCATTTCTCATAAACATAATCTCATATCAGGCATTTCACACGGCAAAGAGATAAAAATCATTCATATGGTGAACGCTTGATAACCGAACTAACAGGATGCATATAGAATATCTCCATCATTCCGGGACTCTCATCGGACATGATAATCGAAGTACTAAAGCATTCATAACCCGAATGGGACGTGTCAAGGTCCATAGATCTATCTTTAGGATTCGCGTCAATTAGGGGCCATTTCCCTAATTCTTAGGCTACCAAGCTAAAAAGGGGCATATTTGATTCGATAATCCAACCATAGAATGTAGTTTCGATTGCTTGTGTCTATTTCGTAAAACATTTATAAAAGCAGCGCATGTATTCTCAGTCCCAAAAATATATATTGCAAAAGCATTTAAAAATGGAGCAAATGAAACTCACTATTATGTATTTTGTAGTAAAAATACATATGACGTCATTGAACAAGTGTAGGGTTGACATCGGATTCACGAACCTATATTATTCATATATTTGTAATCGAACAAGTTTAGATATTATTATTAATTGTTATTTTAGTAATTTGTATGTTTCATTAATAACTAAATTAATTTTATTTTCTTTTATATACTTTAGATAGATAGTTAGTATTTATTATGAAAATATTATTGTTATTATGTGATATGTATTAAATATATTCTTATATAGTTATTTATTTGGTAAAATAATATCATTAATAATAATATAAATTTTGATAAAATGATAATAATAGTAGTAGTAATAATAATAACTATAATAATCATAAAAATAATAATTTTTCCAATAATGATAATAATAATAATAAAAGTGATATCAATAATAAAAATGAAAATTTTAATATTTTTAATAATAAAAATGATAATAATAATGGTATTAATAATAATAACTATAAAAATAATAATTTTTCTAATAATGATAATAACAATGATATTAATACTAGTAATACTTATTTTAATGATAATAATGATAATAATAATAATAATAATAATAATAATAATAATAATAATAATAATAATAATAATAATAATAATAATAATAATAATAATAATAATAATAATAATAATGTTAATAATGATAATAAGAATGATAATACTTAATATGAAAATTTTAGAAAAATACTTTTGTTAATAATAATAATAATAATAATAATAATAATAATAATAATAATAATAATAATAATAATAATAATAATAATAATAATAATAACATTTATAATACTTGTAATAATAATTGTAATGCTAGTTATAATTAATACTAGTAATATTACTAACAATAATAATAATGACAATAATAATAGTAATGGTAAAAATAAGGATAAGGAGTATACCCTCTTATAAAGCTTTTTATAAAAAGAATGCCCCACACGGGACTCGAACCCGAGACCACTCGTCCCACACAAAGACACCTAACCATCGAGCTATTTGATTACTTTCTGAATATATCAACCCGAACTATATTTAAACCGTTTTTATTTCTGTTTTAATTTAGCCCAACAAGAAATGCAAGTTATAACTCGGCCCAACATTCTTAATCAAGTCCACGGCCCAACATAAATTAATTCTCGGCCCATCACCATATTTGGCCCACATCAAGCCTATTGTTGTGCTTCGGTCCAGCATTAGAAGAAGAAGAAAAATGAAACGTTCACTTTGGTAGGCCATTCGTTCCACATACAAACATTTGTTTTTTTTTTTTAAATGTCGAGTGTAATCTTTCTTGTGTGACATCACCCTTAAAGTTGAAGTACTAAACCACCATTTGTTGTGTGCATCTCGACATATAGAACAATTATTTATAATATTTTCAAGACTACTTGCATGTAAAGAAATTTAATCAAATAATTTAATCAAATGGAAATATTTGTCATGTGTCTCGTTTAGAACAGAAACAGAAAAGAGAAACATGGGCCGGTGACAGGAGATGCTTGTGATTGTGTACGTGTGTTTTTTTTTTGTAATTGTGTTGTGACGGTTTCAAAAACAGAAAGAAAACAAATGGTGCTACAGTTAAAGGTGGTAGTGGTGATAATTTAAATGGTGATCAGGATGGTTGTGGGTGATGGTTGTGATGGAGAGGTGGTGATGGCTCGAATGCTTGATTGGTTTGATTTGAAAATGGAAAGGCAAGGTGGTTTTGAGGTGGTTGTCTTTGGTGTCTTTCGATGGCGTTTAAGAGGTGGTGCACGATGGTTTGCATAGTAACCACAAGAGTTCCATGATGGGTATTTGTTTTGAGGTAAACGATGGCAACACTAAACAGAAAATATCGATCACTTGTGAGTGGTTTATGGTGGTTCGAAGGTGAAGGAAATCGATGATAGCTAGGGTGATGGTGTACGGTTTTAATGGTGATGAAGGTGGTGACGGATCACGATGGATAGGGTGGTTAAGATTGAAGATGGGTGGTGATGTGTGTCGTCTTCGAACACAATAAACAACGATGGTTTCGAGTTGGGTTTTCCCCGGTTATAATGGGGTTTGATCAAGGAAGTAATGAAAGTGGTAGTTTGAGAGGAGAAGAAAAGTTGGTTCCTGGTTGAACCTAAAGAGAGCAAGAAGTGGGTTTGATATTTTATTTTAAGTGATACATCATACTTATGCATCTATATATATATATAAATCATATATGACTTTAGATAGTGAGATAGTGATTCAGACAAAATGTAAATAATATAATAAGGAAATCTTAATTTATAGGACACATGTGTAGTAACAGGAAAGCTGCCTAATCTCTTGGCTTATTCTTACCGACGTTTTAATTGCGAATATTAAATCGTGATCCGTTGTTAATCAGTGGCGGATAAAAAGTCTTCAGAAAAATCCCATATTTTTAAATTAACTTTATTTATTTATTTCGGTCATTATGGTATAAAATTCGATCCTTAAATTGTTAAATAAAAATTACATCAATTGTCCCTCTCAATTATGGGTAAAATATAAAAAGTGTTAAAACTTAACAAATAGCTTCTAAATACATTTTTAATAAGGCTAAAATTTATAGAACTCATTTTCGTATCACCATTTATTTTAAAATCATATAAGTTTGAATTTAACTTACTTAATATCAATCAAAACATTAAACGAGTATTACAATCATTTAATATTTATTTTTAATATACTTTATTTATATATAGAGATATATTTTAAATAATAATTATTATAATATCCTATTTTTATTTTATTAATTTTTTTTATAACAACAACATATAATACTTCAAATTCTATTTCGAAATATTATTTATATATACATACACACATATCTATTTACACTTAATTGTTCGTGAATCGTCGAGAGCAGTCGAAGGTCAAATGCATTCATGAAAAATAGTTCCAACATTTTGAGACTCGGTTTAATAGACTTTGCTTATCGTGTCGAATTCATTTACAGATTATGTTTAAATTTGGTCAAAAATTTTCGGGTCGTCACAGTACCTACCCGTTAAAGAAATTCCGTCCCGAAATTTGAGTGAGGTGGTCATGGCTAACAATAAAAATGTTTTCATGACGAATATGAGTTGATAAAAAAAAAATTATCATCATTGAGTAATATAGATAAAACAATTCGATTATTCGAAGAGTACGAATGAAGCTGTCACAAAAGATTGAGATAGAGATTTAACTTTTGACGTAGTATTGGTTAAATTCCGGAATTCAAGGGATTTAAAGAAAATCCTTGAAATCTAACAGATTTGATTCTTCGGCGAGTAAGGAAATTGAGATCTCTATAATTAAATACGGTGATCTGCCTTGATTACTCTGTCTGATATTCCCATTATAAATTAAGCTCTTCCGTTCTATTATTCTCACCATTCCTATACTTTCTTTCTTAGTTCATACATCCAAAAGATTGTGAAAATGCTTAATCCAGTTCTGATTCTTGTTCTTTTCCTCACTATCGCAACAATCATTCTCCTTTTCCATTTACCGTCGGAGGAATCTGTTTTCTTCTACTTCGCCCTTGGGGTTATAATGTTTTTAATTCTCCCGTGTCTTTATGTTGCGATAAACATTGATATACACGGTTTGTAATTTATGTGTTGTTATCGAGCCTTATATTTCCCCTTATATTTTGGAGTCTCATACCTTTGTTTTCTCTTCTCGACTTTAAGTCAAGCGAATAATGGTCCAGAATTCGTAGATATAGAGTTTCGAATGATTATAATGTTCTAAGTAGGAAGGAACGTGATAGCACGATTTGATTTTCAAATTTATCAACATCACGGAAGATAGAACCATCAAGAATACATTTTCTTGATATGTTCAGAAGTTAAGTAGAATGAAAGAGCTATGTAACATAGCACATGATGACGTTATGATCTGTGAATCATCATGTTCCAATCGAAACTCAGCATGACTTACTGTAATATAATCACGTTGATCAAGTGTCATTATATTATACTAACTCATGCATCAGTTCCCAACATTACTTCAATAACATTCATATTTTAAACTCGAAGGTTTACAGAATATAGAAACTAACAGTTTCTATATGATGTAACACTGATAGCACGAAGAGATTAATTATTTCAGATAAGAATAGTTATGAAAATATCTTCAGAAATATGGAGGATATTTATAATGAAAGATACGATGATATCTTAGAATTTCTGAATCAAATTGTGATGAAGAAATTCATTCACGATGATTTAGAGCGATTAAGGAGCAAGGTATTCGTTAAAGATTTCATCAGAAACAGAATCATCAGGATTCTTTTATGTACAAGTTTAGTCCTTGTTCAGAGTCTCTTTCATGATTTGCTCAATTCATTTTTCAGTATCAAAATCTTTGAGCTTTTCCAACACTCCATTCTTTATCATCAAATTTTTGACTGTTAAGGCAGTCTTCAGTTTTCACTGCTTCATCAGCTTTTTCAAAACTCAGGAAATTGATTCATAAGCTAAAGCGCTTTTCAGAAATTCAGAATTGAAATTTGTAAATCCAGGAGATAGAAGTTATATATATATATATATATATATATATATATATATATATATATATATATATATATATATATATATATATATATAAATTGTTGTCGTAGAATCGCGGAGAATTTAGAGATTATCGATTGATGCCTTCTGGTACTTGGTATGGTAATTATCGTTACAAGATACCGATGAGTTCATGATAAGACTTCAATATATAAATATATTGAGTTCATGATAAGACTTCAATAGATAAATATATTGATTTGTCGTAGAGATTTGAGCCAAGTAATAGCGAGGTTGCTGGTACGTCTGCTGGTAATATGATGGAATATAAAAGGTTCCCGAGTAACAATAAAAGAGTACGCATATATATCAAGGTTATAATATGATTGTTTCAAACGAAAAGTCGAAGTTGACTTGCTGGAGCTGTGACAAAATTGGCTACCTTAAAAAGGGATTGTAAAGTTATTTTGGGTAATAACAACGCTAAAGGGATTAGCACAGCTACGTGTTAAATGTTTACTCAAGTTCTGAGTGTTTTTAGGTGCGTAAATATATACATAAATCTTTCCTTCCGTAGATGAAGTGCGGTTGGTTCATCCTCTCGATTGAGGTGTTTTCAAGAATCATGAAAGGTTTGAACGTAGATTGTAATCGTCATGATACAAATGAGGTTTAAGATGAACTCAAGTGGCAAACTTGAAGAAATATTTAGTTTCATATATTATAAACAATATTTTAATTCATTTTAATTATCCAATGTTATTAGTCCACAGTTAACAGCCCAATAATTCATGTATAGTTTATTATATAATATTCGAATTAATTAATACGTATCGTGACCCGCGTACATGTCTCAGACTCGATCACAACTCAAAGTATATATATTATTATAGAATTAACCTCAACCATGTATAGCTAACTCCAGCATTACTGCATATAGAGTGTCTATGGTAATTCCAAATAATATATATATATATATATATATATATATATATATATATATATATATATATATATATATATATATATATATATATATATATATATATATATATATATATATATATATATATATATATGCGTCGATACGATATGTCAAAACCTTGTATACGTGTCCCGATATTTAAAGTGCATAAAATAAATAACAGAAATTAAATGACGATAAATAAAGTGCGTAAAGTAAATAACAGAAATTAAATGACGATAAATAAAATTGCGAGAATATAAATTGCGATAAATAAACTGCGATAAATAAATTGCGATAATAAAATGTAATAAGGAATTAACAGTTAGCTAGGAACAGTTAGCGTGGATTCTTAACAAAATTTCTCATAGTTAATTTGTTTGTTTCTAACAAATTTTATTTTGTCCAATATTTTCTTCATTATGCCACTTGTTGAATTCTGATAGGTCAAAATCCATATATGAAATTTGAATGAAAATGGTTATTCTGTGGTGAACAAATACGTATCTGTAGATGTAAGTAAGATAGTAAATGATCGTTGAATCAGATTCGAAGAATGTACAGTGTAACTTATTAATGTGAAATCTAAATATTCCTCGGGTATTACGTACCCGTTAAAATATTTTCACCATTAACAGTTTTTACAATAAAACTTTTAATTACAATCTTTATGAAAACATATATACATATATATTTTCTTTAGACGTAATCATAGATTTAATGAGTCAATGTGATATTAAACTCATCAGATTTACGGCTAGAACTAGAGTACATAATCTATAAAACATTAGAGATTACATAATCGTCATGAAGGACGAAGATAGTTTATGTAGAACGATTCGTAGAACGATGATTATGCTTGAGGTATAGATTGCGAGGTTGAGACGTGTGATGATGTTGTTGTTATTGGTACTGGTTATGCTGCTGGTGCTGCTGATGGTGGTACTGTTGCTGTCGGTGCTACAAGTGTTGTTGGTGTAGTAAGTATAGCTTGTAGATCACGCACCATTCTTGTCAGGGTTTCTATCCTACCCTCTATCATTTCTATCTATCCACTCATCTGATTCGATAGATCTTGATTATCAATTCGAAATTCCCTAACTTCTTCTAATATTTCCCTTCGATTGGTATTCGGAAGTAGAGGTTGAATATTTTCTGAGATTGCAGTAATGCGACCTTCGAGGTGGAAAACTTTAGCAAGAAGGGTGAATACAGTGTTGCGCATAGGTTCACCGGTGAGTACATCGTTTTCTCCGATGTTAGGAGGTAAGTTTGGTTCGCGGTAAGGCTCGCCTTCTTCATTTCCCCATCGAGTGAGTAAGTCTCGGACCCACCCCCATCTCCTCCAGAAAGAAAAATAGCTAAACGGTGGAGACACTTCGGGTTCATTGACTTCGGAGTCTACTTCAATATGCATCTCGAAATTGCTTCCGGAACTAATGGAATCCAAGCTAGGTGTAGGATCCTTCTCTTATGATCAGTAGAGGATTTTTGATATGAAATAATTTCCGGTTATCGGGTAATATTCTAATTATATAGAATATCTAATATAGTACAGAAGATCCCGTAGATTACGGAGGAAATTAAGGAAACGTGTTAGATAAAGTCTACACTAACAGATACGCTAAGATATGGATTTGTCTATACACTATTCTTGCAATCAATGCAATAAGATGTGTCTAGACTAAGAATGAAAAGCAGGTAAGTTCTGACATGAAATGATAAGCAAAACTTTTGACATGCAGACAAGGTCGAAGTCCAGACTCATTAATGCATCCTAACGACTATCAGTTAGACACACTAATGCAGACCTGGTTCGCTAAGACCACCGCTCTGATACCAACTCTAACGACCCGTCCTAATCCATCTGGACGAATACATTACATTTGGTTACATCGCGAGGTACTTGACCTCTATATGATACATTTTACAAACATTGCATTCGTTTTTAAAAGACAAACTTTCTTTACACCGAAAGTTGACGGCATGCGTACCACTTCATAATATATCCAACTATAATTGACTTAATAATAATCTTGATGAACTCAACGACTCGAATGCAACGTCTTTTGAAATATGTCATGAATGACTCCAAGTAATATCTCTAAAATGAGCAAATGCACAGCGGAAGATTTCTTTAATACCTGAGAATAAACATGCTTTCAAGTGTCAACTAAAAGGTTGGTGAGTTCATAGGTTTATCATAAAACAATCATTTTCATAATTTAATAGACCACAAGATTTTCATTTCCATTTCTCATAAACATAATCTCATATCAGGCATTTCGCACGGCAAAGAGATAAAAAATCATTCATATGGTGAACGCTTGATAACCGAACTAACAGGATGCATATACACTACTACATTCCGGCTCTTTTAGACGTCTGGGAAAAGGCTTTTAGAAGTGTTCCGCAACATGTCTATATGTGAGGGCTCCAAATGAGTGTACTCATATAGTGCGGTTCAAGGAACCGCTCTAAAAATTCTCAAGTAGACGTGTTGTCAAATCGTTAGATTAGGCTGTTCCGTTATGTCTTTTAGACGTGTTCCGTTATGTCTTTTAGACGTGTTCCGTTATCTACAATTAGACGTGTTCCGTTAGTTGCAATTAGACGTGTTCCGTTAGTTGCAATTAAATGTAGCATTTAGACGTGTTCCTCCTTTTTTGTCAATTAGACGTGTTCCAGTAAATGTTAACCATGGTTAAAATTATATATTTTAAATAATACATGCCAACTACCAGATATTTCTCCTCTCAAATATTTCAAATAATACCCGCTAAATACCAAATGCACATAATATAACAAATTAATTTTCTACAAAACCAAATTATATATATATAAATATATTTAAAGTATTCACAAAAAAAAAACTATAAATTTAAATTACAATGGAGGAAATTCTAAACTAAAAAAAATACTAATATAAAGTCGTTATAGCTGGTTCTTTGAGCACTCATCTAACATGTCATCCCTCTTCGTGCCTCTTGCCTCCCTCTGCCAACAACATTTAAATTAATTAATACAAAATTGGTATGCTAAAATGATGAGTACCTGAGATTGTAACTGTTGTAACTGAGATTATAACTGAAATTGTGATGATCTACCTGAGATGAGATCAAATATTACACGACAAATGCCATCTTTCAAATTTGTGGGATTTATGTATGAAAATTTACCAAAAGAGATCTTGTTATGCACATATTTTATCCGCTTTAGTATCCAACATAAATATATTCAACTTCCTTATCATAGAAATATTGTTCTTAATTAACTCCATCGTCATTAAGGAAGTTGCAATAAACTTTATACAAAACCTTAAATCTTAACGGTAGACCATAATATACTAAACAAGGCAAACAAACCTATTTCAATAATTAACATCTCAAGTCAATGCACCAACCAACTGAACCACCATTTATTTTCGACGCTTTCGAATAAATTAACCAATGAATAATTAACATCTCAAATGTGTGTAGCCTAACCGGGTCTGAGTAATAAGTGACCAAGGTTAGTGTCAAAGGCAAAGAATATCAAGATTAGTGTCAAAGTTCACAAGTACCTCATCAAGTGTCTCGTTACCGAATAGTTAAACCCGAAGATGCTGGTCATCACATATACAGATGAGTAGATAATAAATGACGTTAGCTTCATCCGAGTGATGTCCTTGAGCTCATAATCAATTGTGTGACCTGCAAAAAGTGATTAGGAAAAAAAAAATTACTTATAAGCTCTATCTAGATGATGTCGATACATTGAATTCTTTCATCAAATAACTCTCAATAAAAGATCAGCTGCAATAGATGGGTTGTGAAAACTTGTCTGCAAATTGAAAAAAACACAATTCCAAGCATATACACAAACCAATGAAGTAAAAACATAGTAAGAGAACATAAGAAATTTTGCCTTTGATAAAATAGTTTTAAATATAACTGGAATGAAAACACAATTTGCATTCATGAGAAGAACCTTTGGTAGAGGTGGGCAGGTGGCAATTCCAACCCCTTTACTAATTAATGACTCAATTTGGGTTATGTTCTCTTCAAAAAGTGTATAAAGTCATTTAGTTTAGCTAAGAATGTAATGTGCCCAACGGGTTGAATAGGTTTAAGTTGACAAGCTATTTATTTCTAGAGTAGATGTCATTCAAATAGTTTCATCTGATGATTTTAATTATCCGTGTCACTTTTAATTTGTAACTAAAATTAACCACTTGACACATATATACTACAGTAGATATAAATGGCCCATAAAAGTGTTTACAGGTAAGGTTAATGAAAATATACTACCTCGGAGCATCCTTGGCTGATAAGACGAAATATCACAAAATGGAAACGATATATACGGTGGTTGATTTAACATACCTTAAAAACCCTTTAATACGATCTGAAACCCTAATCAAATAATATTGATATCCACTCGTCTTCGGCATCAATTTTTATCTACGATTTCGTATGCGATCGCCTTATAATGTAATATATAAAATTCAGATCATATGTAACATATATTACAACATATTTAAAACGTAGATACGAATTGAAGAATAATTGTTCAAATTATGTTTGCTTGAAATATTAGAAAAGAATTAAAAAAAATACCCCAAATCGTAAACCTAATCATGCAATTCATATATTCAGATGGTCAAGAGCAACTCGAATTTACTCAACCTAGAAACTTAAATTTGGTACCTGTTTACATAACATGAATCGTATTGTAGCAATCGGAATCATCGATTGCTTTTGCACCGGAATTGATTTCATTGATGGAGTTTCAATTTGACGATTCTTCACAGCCACCTCGTTCCCACTTAAAGCAGATTTATATATTCAATCGTGATTATCACGGATTGAAGAAAATCATGAATGGTTTTGTAAAGGGTAAGGGTTTCATCTTCAAATGAAGATGTTTGATTTGGTAACTATCGTGACAACAATTATTTTTAGATGGGTTATTCATCGGCGAATCAGTTTAGTATTAGGGTTAGCAATGTATCCAAAGGTTTAGATTTTGACAGATTATTTTAGATTGAGTGATGTATTAATATTAAAAGTTTTGTTATTGTTATTGTTATAATAGATAAAAGAGAAAAGAGAAAGAGATTAGGAAGAGGTAAGCTTAAAAAGTTCAAAGTGATTTAGAGGAAACAAGCCGCCTAAAAGACTTAATAACACCTCTAAATTAGATGTGTTCTGTTAACTTATATTAACATAACTGTAAGGGTTAGCTTGATTAAACGGAGCTCGTTAATTTATATAATCCGTTAACTTATTCAAACTAATTAGACGTGGTTTTGTAACTTATTATACGTGTTCGTCATTTAGACGTGTTCCGGGCAAAACTTATTAGACGTGTTTCCAATTAGACGTGTTTTTTTTCTTCATTTAGACGTGTTCCTGGTAAAAGTTATTATACGTGTTGTTAATTAGACGTATTCCTTGAAATACTTGTTAGACGTGTTGTCAATTAGAGGTGTTCCTGGTAAAAGTTATTAGACGTGGTTACCAATTAGAGGTGTTATACTTATTTAGACGTGTTGCAGGTTTCTAATTAGACGTGTTGCTACTATTATTTAGACGTGTTCCGTGTTTTTTTTATTTATAAAAACCTTAATTAGACGTGTTCCGTTTGATAAATTAGACCTGTTTTGTAGTGAACACGTCTAAATGAAAGGCTCTAAATGAGCCGAAATGTAGTAGTGATAGAATATCCCCATCATTCCGGGACTCTCATCGGACATGATAATCAAAGTACTAAAGCATTCGTAACCCGAATGGGACGTGTCAATGTCTATAGATCTATCTTTAGGATTCGCGTCAATTAGGGGTCATTTCCCTAATTCTTAGGCTACCAAGCTAAAAAGGGGCATATTCGATTCGATAATCCAACCATAGAATGTAGTTTCGATTACTTGTGTCTATTTCGTAAAATATTTATAAAAGCAGCGCATGTATTCTCAGTCCCAAAAATATATATTGCAAAAGCATTTAAAAAGGGAGCAAATGAAACTCACTATTCTGTATTTTGTAGTAAAAATACATATGACGTCATTGAACAAGTGTAAGGTTGATCTCGGATTCACGAACCTATATTATTCATATATTTATTAAAAACATATATTTGTAATCGAACAAGTTTAGATATTATTATTAATTGTTATTTTAGTAATTTGTATGTTTCATTAATAACTAAATTAATTTTATTTTTTTATATACTTTAGATAGATAGTTAGTATTTATTATGAAAATATTATTGTTATTATGTGATATGTATTAAATATATTCTTATATAGTTATTTATTTGGCAAAATATTATCATTAATAATAATATAAATTTTGATAAAATGATAATAATAGTAGTAGTAATAATAATAACTATAATAATCATAAAAATAATAATTTTTCCAATAATGATAATAATAATAAAAGTGATATCAATAATAAAAATGAAAATTTTAATATTTTTAATAATAAAAAGATAATAATAATGGTATTAATAATAATAACTATAAAAATAATAATTTTTCTAATAATGATAATAACAATGATATTAATACTAGTAATACTTATTTTAATGATAATAATGATAATAATAATAATAAAAATGTTAATAATGATAATAAGAATGATAATACTTAATATGAAAATTTTAGAAAAATACTTTTGTTAATAATAATAATAATAATAATAATAATAATAACATTTATAATACTTGTAATAATAATTGTAATGCTAGTTATAATTAATACTAGTAATATTACTAACAATAATAATAGTAATGGTAAAAATAAGGATAAGGAGTATACCCTCTTATAAAACTTTTTATAAAAAGAATGCCCCACACGGGACTCGAACCCGAGACCACTCGTTCCACACAAAGACACCTAACCATCGAGCTGTTTGATTACTTTTTTGAATATATCATACCCGAACTATATTTAAACCGTTTTTATTTCTGTTTTAATTTGGCCTAACAAGAAATGCAAGTTATAACTCGGCCCAACATTCTTAATCAAGTCCATGGCCCAACATAAATTAATTCTCATCCCATCACCATATTTGGCCCACATCAAGGCTATTGTTGTGCTTCGGTCCAACATTAGAAGAAGAAAAAAATGAAACGTTCACTTTGGTAGGCCATTCGTTCCACATACAAACATTTGTTTTTTTTTTTTAAATGTCGAGTGGAATCTTTCTTGTGTGACATCACCCTTAAAGTTGAAGCACTAAACCACCACTTGTTGTGTGCATCTCGACATATAGAACAATTATTTATAATATTTTCAAGACTACTTGCATGTAAAGAAATTTAATCAAATAATTTAATCAAATGGAAATATTTGTCATGTGTCTCGTTTAGAACAGAAACAGAAAAGAGAAACGTGGGCCGGTGACAGGAGATGGTTGTGATTATGTACGTGTTTTTTTTTGTAATTGTGTTGTGACGGTTTTGAAAACAGAAAGAAAACAAATGGTGCAACAGTTAAAGGTGGTAGTGGTGATAATTTAAATGGTGATCACGATGGTTGTGGGTGATGGTTGTGATGGAGAGGTGGTGATGGCTCGAATGCTTGATTGGTTTGATTTGAAAATGGAAAGGCAAGGTGGTTTTGAGGTGGTTATCTTTGGTGTCTTTCGATGGCGTTTAAGAGGTGGTGCACGATAGTTTGCATAGTAACCGCAAGAGTTCCATGATGGGTATTTGTTTTGAGGTATATGATGGCAACACTAAACAGAAAATATCAATCACTTGTGAGTGGTTTATGGTGGTTCGAAGGTGAAGGAAATCGATGATAGCTAGGGTGATGGTGTACGGTTTTAATGGTGATGAAGGTGGTGATGAATCACGATAGATAGGGTGGTTAAGATTGAAGATGGGTGGTGATGTGTGTCGTCTTCGAACACAATAAACAACGATGGTTTCGAGTTGGGTTTTCCCCAGTTGTAATGGGGTTTGATCAAGGAAGTAATGAAAGTGGTAGTTTGAGAGGAGAAGAAAAGTTGGTTCCTGGTTGAACCTAAAGAGAGCAAGAAGTGGGTTTGATATTTTATTTTAAGTGATACATCATACTTATGCATCTATATATATATATATATATATATATATATATATATATATATATATATATATATATATATATATATATATATATATATATATATATATATATATATGACTTTAGATAGTGAGATAGTGATTCAAACAAAATGTAAATAATATAATAAGGAAATCTTAATTTATAGGACACTTGTGTAGTAACAGGAAAGCAGCCTAATCTCTTGGCTTATTCTTACCGATGTTTTAATTGCGAATATTAAATTGTGATCCGTTGTTAATCAGTGGCGGATAAAAAGTTTTCGGAAAAATCCCATATTTTTAAATTAACTTTATTTATTTATTTCGGTCATTATGGTATAAAATTCAATCCTTAAATTATTAAATAAAAATTACATCAACTGTCCCTCTTAATTATGGGTAAAATATAAAAAAGTGTTAAAACTTAACAAATAGTTCCTAAATACATTTTTAATAAGCCTAAAATTTATAGAACTCATTTTCGTATCACCGTTTATTTTAAAATCATATAAGTTTGAATTTAACTTACTTAATATGAATCAAAACATTAATCGAGTATTACAATCATTTAATATTTATTTTTAATATACTTTATTTATATATAGAGATATATTTTAAATAATAATTATTATAATATCCTATTTTTATTTTATTAATTTTTTTATAACAACAACATATAATACTTCAAATTCTATTTCGAAATATTATTTATATATACATACACACATATCTATTTACACTTAATTGTTCGTGAATCGTCGAGAGCAGTCGAAGGTCAAATGCATTCATGAAAAATAGTTCCAACATTTTGAGACTCGGTTTAATAGACTTTGCTTATCGTGTCGAATTCATTTACAGATTATGTTTAAATTTGGTCAGAAATTTCCGGGTCGTCACAAGTCCGAAGAAGAAGAAACGAGTGAGTCGGACTAAAGAGTTGTAATCATGTTGTGTAATATATGTAATATAGTGTGCTTGTGTTTTTTTGATAAATGTAAAATTGCTTGTATTGTTTGTTAATTATCTTTTATGAATCTAACCCTCGTCTATTTTTACAGTATAAAAACACAAAATGGACGTTAAGGGTAAACAACCGAATATTTTAGAAGACCTACCAGGGGATATGATTGATGAAATCTTGTCTAGAGTCCGTCAGAATTCATCTGCACAATTAGTTATGGCGAAATTAACTTGTCAAACATTTGAAAGACTTTTCAGAAATGCATTAGTTTATAAAAGGCTTTCCTTTGATAGGTGGGGTATATCACATTGGGGAGACCGTAAGTTACGCCGTGTTTTCTTTAAAGCGTTAAATGCGGGGAACCCAAATGCAATTTTTTGCTACGGGTTAAGAACCTATTTTGACTCAACATATCTGTAACAACCCGACATCTTAAATCCCTTAGACGCGTACCAAAAAAAAAAAATTTCTATGTCAGTGCATCTGGACGGCGTCCAGAATCCTGGACGGCGTCCAGCTCAGAAAGGTGGGATGGCATCCAAAGTTTGGGATGGCGTCCAGCTCAAAACAACTGGGACGGCGTCCAAGCAATTGGGACGGCGTCCCAATGGTCTTCCAGCTACTGATCACGGGTCCAACTCACACGAGAGGAAAACCCGCTTCCCGACACTTTCAAACGAAAACCTTTTTACCACAAGTCAATATAAGTGAAACTAAGAGATTTTCATCATCAAATCAAGTTTTACATCAACGGGCCCACATCGCCCATTTTACGATTTTCGTTCAAAAATAAAATTTTCGACCAAATATAAGTTTAAGTTCCAAACGACACTAGAGCATGGTGTTTGGGGTTAAACTACCCAATCTCGGTCGAACTCCAAAAGCTAACACCCAAAAGCATCCCCTAACAAAACAAGCGGGAGATCACTAATCCAATTGAACGCTCTTACCCTTATCAACGCCCGAGCCTATAAAAAGGTAAACAACGAGAGGGTAAGCAAAGCTTAGTGAATGCAATAATTATACGAATACATATATAATTATACCTACTTGCATACACTTACACAACCGCAAACATGCTAGCAAACAACATTAGCTTATCGTCACAATAACAAGCTATAATTCACCAATACCCCCAAGCTAGCATAACAACCGCATATAAATATAACTCGAATAATATAATATGCTTACGACACAAATAACCATGGTTAACCAATAGTACAAGGGAACGACGCTAGCGAAAACGCCATCGGTGTTCACAACATCCGTTAGGGCACTTAAAACTTCGCACCACTAACCCCTAGGGTGGCACCTTAACACCTCGGCACTTCACCCCGAGTGGCATCTTAACACCTCGATGCTTCACTCATTATTTTACGGAGTGGTGTCTTAACACCTCGACACTACACTCCTAGGTGGCATCTTAACACCTCGATGCTACACCCGAGTGACATCTTAACACCTCGATGCTACACTCTTCACGTGAAACGTGGTGTCTTAACACCTCGATAGTACACATTTCACGCTACAACAAATAGATACATTATATACCTACGCATATAATTATTCCACTCACCTCAAAGTCTTGTGAAAAGATACCCGAGCTTGCGAAACCTCAAAGTAACGTACCTATCACGTTATACATATTATTAAATGCAAACTCAAGTCGGTCAACCAATTCTTTCACCATTCCTAAGTCATTTTGACCCAAAGTGCAATCCCGACCCATTTTGCACCATTAACCCTAATAATGGGTCAACTTCACCAAAAACCCTAACCCTAGTCAAATATGGTCTTATTACATTTTTAAATCACCAATTTAACTCATTTTCACACATGCAAGACCACTTAGGTCATTAAAGACCCATATGACCCATTTCAAGGTCAACACACCCATTTGGGTCATCCACAACCCAAATGACACCCACTAACATTAACTATAAGTGTACTAGTGATTTGCTAGGCCTTTAAGACCCATTTACCCCTTTCAAAACCCTAGGTTAGTCACCATTTGGGTCTTCATGACCCAAACTTACCCAAAACCCCCAAATTACTCACAAATGGGTTTTATGTGCAACACTAACCCAAACCCTAACCCTAACCCTTAAACACATTAAACTAAGGTAATCAAGTTTAGGGCTTACCACCACAATCAAAACGAAGCTAACGAAGAGATGAACAACTTTAATGCTCGAGCTAGAACCCGAAACAAGCTTCTACCTCTCCTATTTGAGCTTTCTCACACTTAAATGCACTAATGCACTCTCACTCTAGAATTGAAGTGGATGAGGTTTGGTGGTTGAAAATAGAGTAATGAAGCTCAACAAAACTGATCTAGGGCCTTTAATTCGTCCACAAAGTGAAATTACCAAAATGCCCATCTAAAATTTCTAAAAATAAAAAGGCTTGTCTGCCAGCCATTCTGGATGGCGTCCAGAAAGTTGGACGGCGTCCAGGCCTTTAATCTGGGACGGAGTCCCGCCCATTTGGACGGCGTCCCACCAGTCTGAGGAAACCGGATCTTACAACTCTCCCCCACTTGAACCGGATTGCGACCTCGCAATCCACGCCGCATGACAAGCAAGAAGATAAACCACGACAAACTCTTCGGGCTCCCAAGTAAACTCGGAACCTATACTTCGACGCCATTGGACTTTAAAAGTCCTCACCTCTTTATTTCTCAATTTCTTAACCTTTTCATCCAGTATAGCAACCGGCTCCTCAACATACTCTAACTTATTATTTAGCTCAATCTCGTCTAACGACACCCACGAAGAATCATCCGCAAGACACTTACGGAGATGGGAAACATGAAATGTATTATGGATCCTCGCAAGTTCTTCGATGTAACGACCCGGATTTTTCCAATCGTTTTATACTTATGAGATTAATATTTACATAAATTAAACCTTACCAACATGATAAGCAATCCAAATTGTTGAGACTTGTGTTTTTGAAAAGAGTTTTACACAACGTTTGACCGTCCAATTTAACCGATGATATCACGAACTATATAACATACGATAATTATACATTTGTGTATATATATGTATTTATATATATTTAACATGATCTAAGGATGGTTTAACATCTCATTGTGTACTAATGACAATGAGTTATAAGTATATTTTGAAACTACTAACTTAAGTTTTCAAAACGATAACTATACGTAACATTCTTTGATATATATACTTATAACCTATAATGCTTATACATGTATCGTATATATAATGTATTTAATCACTTTTTAAGGACTTAAATACATAAAACAATATAAGTATATTCACAAAAGATAGCTATATTTGAATTCTCATTCCGTTTCCTCAACATTTCTATACGTATATCTAGGGTATATGTACCCGTATCATACCCAGCTTCTATATGTATTTACTATTGGTATATACACATCAAATCAACATCCTAATCAACATTATTACTGCCCTAGATATGAGATAACTAGGATTTGTCAAGCAGCATGAATTATTAGTAAGAAAACAAAATTAGGAATCCTTTTCTTTCTTTATAAACTAAAAACGTTTTTATGAATGAACACCATTTCTTCACTCCATTTTCTCATACCTACACCCTCATTTCTCTCTCAAAATACTCCTAATTTCATACTTGATCATCTCCAAGCATTTTCCCCATCATTTAGCTTCAATTACAAGCCTTAAACACCATAAGAAAACTCTTTCAAGAACATATCAAAATAACCACCCATTTGAAGAAGTATACTTCCAACCTTTTGATCTAACTCCACCACTCTTTGATTCCAAGATTTTTTCTTATCTCTTACAGTAACTTTGTCCAAGTAACTTGAGGTAGTAACCTTGTTCATAATCTTGATCGATTCATAATTATATAGCTATCTTATTTTATGTTGAAAAATTTTAACAACAAGAACATAGTTTGAATGATTTCAAACTTGTTTGCAAACTAAATCGATCCTTTTAACTTAACTTTTAAAACACTTCAAGACCTGTAATATATCATAATGATATGCTAACTTAACAAGATATAACTTGGTTTTACAAAGAACACCTTAAAAACTGAATATACGTCGTCGGAGTGCAACCAGGGGCTGTTTTGGGTTGGATAATTAAAAACCATCTTGAACTTTGAATTGGAAGTTCATGTTCTGTAAAAATGATATTTCTTATGAATATGTTAACACATAAAAATTTCATGGTTTAACTCAAAGTGTAAGTATTTTTAGAAAAATGATCATTAAATGTTGTTTTTATGATGGAAAATGATCACTTTCATAAGTTTCACCAAAGTTTGACCTATAACCTGTGATTTCGAATACAAACTAAGGTATTTTCAGTTCATATTCTTAAAATTTGACTCGATCCAAGGAAGTGGCAAGTTGAACCAACAAAAACGGAGTTGTAATGAAGAAACTACGACTAAAACAAGATTGGGTATCCGAAGCTAGTTTAGTTACGAAAATATTTGGAGATAAAATAAATTAATCATATCTTTTCTAATTAATATGATATTTTATATATAATTACTTATGATTTGATTTTATATATTTCAGGACCACCCGTAAACAACACGAGAAGATTAATCATAAGACCTCATGATTGTACGTAACACGTCATTTGACAACACGGTACTTTATGTACGCAACACGTCATTTGACAACATGGTACCATGGGTCGAGATTAATTCTGATCAATACGAATACGATGGGGTCTTTATTTATTTTATTGAGCAACTAATTGTGGACCACTAACATCGGACTGCTAACTACGGACTAAGAAAATATTAAAAGTATTATAAGTATAAGTATATATATGTAACGATTACTTGAAAAGAAAATATGTTGATATA
Organism: Rutidosis leptorrhynchoides; assembly: GCF_046630445.1. Taxonomy (NCBI): domain Eukaryota; kingdom Viridiplantae; phylum Streptophyta; class Magnoliopsida; order Asterales; family Asteraceae; genus Rutidosis; species Rutidosis leptorrhynchoides. Next base: position 440,425,497 of record NC_092335.1, on the reverse strand, counting down.
TTATATATATGGTTAGGTTGTGATACCTATCGGAGACCAAGTCGAGTTAAATACCTTCAAGGCAAAAGTGAGTATATAGTCCCACTTTTAAACTCTAAATATTTCGGGATGAGAATACATGCATTTTATGATTTACGTTATGGACACAAGTGATAAAAAAATATATTCTACGTTGAGTTGTACCACTGGCATACTTCCCTGTAGCTTGGTAACTACTATTTACATGTGGTATTGTAAACGCGAATCCTGTTGATAGATCTATCGGGCCTGACAACCCCAACCGGACTGGACGACCAGTATTCAACGGTTGCACAGTACTTCATTTCGGTGACTACACTTGGTACAATGTAGTGAGATTTCATAATAAAGGGAATATGCGACGTTGATTAAATGTTAAGTATGGTTATCAAGTGCTCAACCACTTAGAATATTTTTATTAAAACGTTTATGTATATGAGATCTTGTGGTCTATATTTATAACGCTGCTAGCATTAAACCTATATCTCACCAACTTTATGTTGACGTTTAAAGCATGTTTATTCTCAGGTTCCTAGAAGTCTTCCGCTGTTTGAATATATGTTAGAGAAACCATGTGCATGGAGTCACACATGTTTTATTCGAGGAAGCATTGCATTCACAAAATCATCACCGTGTATTTATTTTGACTGCATTGTCAACGGAAGTATTCTTGTAAACTGTTATTTACGGTGATTGTCTATATGTAGAAATCATCAGATGTCAAAAACATTGAATTTTAAATATTCATTTATGGTATATCTTTTCAAAAGAATGCAATGTTTATAAAACGTATCATATAGAGGTCAAATGCCTCGCGATGTAATCATATGTTATTGTATTCGTCCCTATGGATTGGGTCGGGTCGTTTCATTCGGGTAATTCCAAACGATATGCAACTTCGCCAACACGAGCTAAAACTTTGAATGGCCCAATAAACCGAAGAGCTAACCTTCCCCGTTTTCGAAATCGAATAATACCTTTCCATGGTGAAACCTTAAGCATCACCATGTCACCTTCTTGAAATTCGATCGTTCGTCTACGTTTATCGGCATACGACTTTTGTCTATCTTGAGCCTTCTTCAAGTGATCCCGAATAATATCAATCTTGTTATTCGTCTCCAAAACCAAATCGGTACTCCCGATTTCCTTTTCCAAAACCAAATCGGTACTCCCGATTTCCTTTTGTCCCACTTTACCCCAACAAATTGGAGTTCGACACCTTCGCCCGTAAAGCATCTCATAAGGTGGCATCCCGATACTAGTATGATAACAATTATTGTACGAGAATTCCACCAAAGGCAAATGCTCATCCCAACTACCACCTAAATCAATAATGCACGCCCGTAACATATCTTTCAAAGTTTGATTCGTACGTTCGGTTTGACCATTTGTTTGAGGATGATATGCCGTGCTCAATTTCAATTGCGTTCCCATATCTTCGTGAAACTTTTCCCAAAACCGAGATGTAAAACGGGTATCTCGATCCGAAATAATAGATATATGAACCCCATGTCACGAGACCACTTCCTTGATAAACAACTTAGCTAAGGCCTTTGAAGATGTCGCTTCTTTAATGGGAAGAAACAAAGCACTTTTCATCAATCTATCAACTATTACCCAAATCGTGTCAAGTTGGGTTCTCGCCGTCTTAGGTAACTTTGTTATGAAATCCATGGTAATGTGCTCCCATTTCCATTTCGGGATTTCTAACGGTTGCAACTTACCATATGGCTTTTGGTGCTCGGCTTTAACTTGCAAACAAGTAACACATTGCTCAACATATTTAACAACATCACGCTTCATGCCCGGCCACCAATATTCTTTCTTCAAGTCAAGATACATTTTCGTCGCGCCCGGGTGAATGGAATATTTTGACTTATGTGCTTCACCAAGTAGCACCCATCGGTAATCACCCATCCTAGGCACCCACACCCTTCCTTGAAAAGACAACAACCCACGCGAACCCATAGTAATAAACTCCGATTGGCCCATGATTCGCTCTGTATGCTTGTTGTGAACGTAAGCCTCTATTTGAATCTCACCAAGCTTCACAATAAAATCATTAGTAATAATCAAACGTAACGATCCTACACGTATTGCCGAATGTTGACTCTTTTGACTCAACGCATCCGCGACAACGTTCGCCTTACCCGGATGATAAAGTATCTCACAATCATAGTCTTTCACCACATCCATCCATCTATGTTGACGATAATTCAAATCTCGTTGAGTAAAAAGATGTTTTAAATTCTTGTGATCCGAATAAATCGTATATTTAACACCATACAAGTAGTGGCGCCAAATTTTCAATGCATGCACAACCGCCGCCAACTCAAGATCATGAGTCGGATATCTCGTTTCATGTTCCTTTAATTGTCGAGAGGCATAAGCGCTGACTTTACCTCTTTGCATTAGAACACACCCGAGACCATTTAAGGAAGCATCACAAAAAACCACCATATCTTCTACCCCTTCCGGCAACACTAACACCGGAGCTTGACACAACTTCTCTTTTAACAATTGAAAAGCAATCTCTTGCTCGTTCTCCCAATTAAACCTAGCATTCTTTCTTGTCAACTTCGTCAATGGAGAAGCAATCTTAGAAAAGCCTTGGATAAACCGACGATAATCACCGGCCAATCCGAGAAAACTTCGGATTTCCGTAGGCGTAGTCGGTCATCTTCAACTCTTCACCGTCTCGATCTTCCCCGGATCTACTTGAATACCGTTTTCATTCACAATATGACCAAGGAATTGAACTTCCCTTAGCCAAAATTCACATTTGGAGAACTTTGCATACAACTTCTCCTTTCGTAGCGTCTTCAATACTTCACGCAAATGACGTTCATGTTCGTTCATACTTTTCGAGTAGACTAGTATGTCGTCAATAAACACTATTACCTACTTGTCCAACATAGGTTGGCACACTCGGTTCATAAGATCCATGAATGCCGCCGGTGCATTCGTAAGACCGAAAGGCATCACAACAAACTCAAAATGCCCATAACGCTTTCGAAAAGCCATTTTCTCAATGTCTTCCTCACGGACCCGCATTTGGTGATAGCCGGACCGTAGGTTGATTTTCGAGAAATACGTTGCACCTTGAAGTTGATCAAACAAATCGTCAATCCTAGGTAACAGATAATGATTCTTGATCGTCACTTTATTCAACTCTCGGTAATCGATGCACATCCGCATACTACCATCTTTCTTCTTCACAAATAACACCGGAGGACCCCATGGCGAAGCACTCGGTCGGATAAAACCCTTCTCAAGCAACTCTTGGGTTTGATTTAACAACTCTTGCATTTCCGTCGGCGCTAAACGGTAAGGAGTTTTAGCAATGGGGGTAGCCCCCGGAACCAACTCAATGCGAAATTTAACTTGTCTTTCCGCCGGAACACCCGGTAACTCATCCAGAAAAAACGTCTTCAAATTCATTAACCACCGGAATTTCATGAATGGGTGGTGGCTCATTACGAGTATCAACAACATGAGCAAGGAAAGCCATACCACCGGTAACAACGAGACGACATGCCCGTGCAAAAGTGCATATTGGCACCGGTCTCCTTCGCTTATCACCATGAATAATCAACTCTCCCCCACTTGGGGTCTTCACACGAATAAACTTATCATGGCATGCAATATCGACTCTATAACGATCGAGCCAATCCATACCAACGACAATATCAAAATCGCCCAAGGTCATTGGAATGAGATCAATTTTGAAGGTTTCGGCACCGAAAACAACATCACAATTTTCACACACATCAATCACTAGCACCGTCTTACCGTTCGCTATTTCGACTTCTACCGGATGACTTAACTTAGCTAACGGTCTATCAAGTTTAGGCACAAATTTAGGAGACACAAACGACAAATTTGCACCGCTATCAAATAGAATTCTTGCCGGATTAGAATTAACCACAAAAGTACCTGAGACAACTTCGTTTGATTGCTTGGCTTCATCATTGGTCATCAAATAATTTTGACCCCTTGCCGTACCCGCCGCCTTCTCTAAACTCTTAACATTATCATTGCGCAAGTCGGGACACTCCGGCTTCTTATGCCCTTCTTTTTCGCAATTAAAACAAGTGATTTTGTTTCCGGAAAATGGTTTCGTACATTCACGAGCCATATGACCCGGTTGCCCACAATTGTAGCACGCATAAGAAAAACCACCGGAAGCGCCCTTCTTCACGCTATTGACACTTTCAGAACCATTCTTGTTCTTGTTCTTCTTGTTTGAAGAGTTAGAGTAACTAAAACCTTCAAACTTTCTCTTTGAAAAAGTGAAATCACTCTTCCTCGGAACCTCCGGTTCAAAACCCCGAGCCAACTCGAATAGTTCTTCAAAAGTCTTAGCCATTCCCTGACTAATCTTACCCTTGTACTCATCATTCAAGATACGGTAGAAATCCTTCATTAACTTGTGATCATCACCCACATATTCCGGGCAAAAACGAGTCTTTGCCAAGAAGGTAGACTTCAGTGTAACCAAGTCCATTGACCCTTATTGCAGATGGTGCAAGTCGTCCCGGATTCTATCGAGATCGGATGAAGTTCGGTATTCTTTGAAAAATTCTTTCTTGAACTCCTCCCATGTTAAGCCCATACATTGTTCTTCGCCATATAAGTTGATCTTATCGTCCCACCACAACTTAGCTTCCTCCCGCAACATGCTTGAACCAAACCTTGTTTTCTTCTCAGGAGGGCATTTCGCGGTACGGAAAGCTCCCTCGATATCGGAGATCCAACATGTACTCTTCAAAGGATCTCGCACCCCATTAAACATCGGGGGTTGAGTGTCCTTGAAATTCTTATAATGGAAGTCCCGCCTTCCTTCACCTCCTTCACCTCCTTCACCGCGAGGATAAAGGTTTCTAGCATCAAGGACCTCTTCGATAGTGGCCTTCATTCGTTCATTTATCAAATCGGTCACCTGCCCATCAACCGAATCTTGAAAGACCTTTCGGACGTCTGTAAGAAAATCCGCTTTTAACTTTTTAAAGACGACCTCAACCTTGGCCGAAAACTCGGCGTCCTCGCTGAAAGGACCCGTTCATATACATTATAAACGATTCACAATAGTTGATTACATTGCGAGATATTTGACCTCTATATGATACATTTTACAAACATTGCATTCGTTTTTAAAAGACAATCTTTCTTTACATCAAAAATTGACAGGCATGCATACCATTTCATAATATCCACTATCCAACTATAAATTGATTTAATAATAATCTTTGATGAACTCAATGACTCGAATGCAACGTTCTTCGAAATATGCTATGATAGACTCCAAGTAATATCTTTAAAATGAGCAAATGCACAGCGGAAGATTTCTTTAACACCTGAGAATAAACATGCTTTAAAGTGTCAACCAAAAGGTTGGTGAGTTCATTAGTTTATCATAATCATTTATTTCCATCATTTTAATAGACCACAAGAATTTCATTTCCAGTTCTCATAAATATACGTCCCATGCATAGAGACAAAAATAATCATTCATATGGTGAATACCTGGTAACCGACATTAACTAGATACATATAAGAATATCCCCTATCATTCCGGGATCCTCCTTCGGACATGATATAAATTTCGAAGTACTAAAGCATCCGGTACTTTGGATGGGGTTTGTTAGGCCCAATAGATCTATCTTTAGGATTCGCGTCAATTAGGGTGTCTGTTCCCTAATTCTTAGATTACCAGACTTTAATAAAAAGGGGCATATTCGATTTCGATAATTCAACCATAGAATGTAGTTTCAATTACTTGTGTCTATTTTGTCAAACATTTATAAAAGCGCATGTATTCTCAGTCCCAAAAATATAAAGGGTAAAAAGGCAAATGAAACTCACCATACTGTATTTCGTAGTAAAAATACATATAACGTCATTGAACAAGTGCAAGGTTGGCCTCGGATTCACGAACCTAAATTAATTATATATATTTATGTGTTGGTCAATATTTGTCTAACAAATTAGGTCAAGTCATAGTGTACCACAATCCTAATGCTCGAGACTAATATGCAAAAGTCAATAAAAGTAAATTTGACTCAAAATAATTTCCAAAAATCTATACATGATTAATATATAGTTTAAATATCGTTGTTTTATATTTTTAAATATTTTTAAAATATTTATTAGAGTAAATAATATAATTTATTTATTAATAAATAAAATTTTATATTAAATTTATATAATAAAATATACTTTTATATATATTAAGAAATAAAATTTATAGGGTTCATTTAATATCATAAAGATTATATGATAGGTATTATTAAAGTAAGTTATTACACGTAGTAAAATATGTTTGTATCACATATTTATTTTATAAAATAATATCTATAATGATAGTAAGTAAAAGTTGTATTATTTTGTAATAATAATTATTATTATAAAAATATCAATATTTATAATTACTAAGATGACGTTATGATAAAACTATAATTCTAATTATGATAACCTTAATATTTACGATAATTTTTAATATTATCTTTAAAATAATAATTCTATTTAAAATAATAATAATAATAATGATATTTTATAGTAACAATGACATTTCTATTAAAATGATAATTTTTGTTAAAATGATAGTTTTAATACTAACGATACTTTTAATAATAATAGTAATGATAAAAATAATAAGAACGATAATTTTATCTAAATCAATATCTTATAATATTTTAATTTCATCATGATACTATTACCCATTATTTCCTAATTTTTTCGTTTAATAGCTTTTTATCGTCTTTTATATCGTGTTCATAATAATGATAATAATAGTAATCAAAATAATTAGGTGTTACAAATATTTGTTTTAATTACACTAATATTAATAATGATAGTTACTATAACATTATTAACGATAATACTAATAATTATCTTAATGATAATATAGTAATAATAATAATAACAATAACCATTTTTAAATAATGATATATATATTAATAATGATAATAATAATAATAATAATACCAATAATAATAATAATAATAATAATAATAATAATAATAATAATAATAATAATTGGATAATAATAATAATACTAATTATAACTTTAACAATAATAACGATAGTAATAATAAAAAAAATAACAATTTTTAATGATAAATCCCTTTTATTGATAAAGATAATAATAATGATAATAATAAGATAAAACTAGAACGACGATAAAAACGACGATAATAATAATCATTTTTAATAAAAATATCGAAAATTCAATTGATTATAACTTCTAATCCGTTCATCGAAACCATTCGATATCTAAAAGAAAAGTTCTTAATTTTTCGCTAGCTTTCCAAGGACATGCATATCTTATACCTTATCTCAACCGCAAGTGTAACTAATTCAACATTATATTAAAAGTACAAGCATGCATAATCCTAAATACTCGAGCACTAGTCAGGGATACACTATTAGTATGTAAAAGTTAAATTATGAGTACTAACGTATCAATATTGAGATTCAATATTGCAGGAAAGGTACGTAGACGTAACGAAAATGATAAACACTATATTGACCTCATGAGCATACCCATGAACCATACTCAATCACCTCCATAGCTATAACCCATAATTTCCTTAATCCTATCCCACTCGAAAAACAATTTTGAAATCACTCGGACAGCACTCCGTCGTAATATTTTATGTATACTAATAATATCTTGAAATAATACGGAGTAAATATATATATGTAAATCGATTGAGAGAGTTTAGAGAAAAATATTTTCAAGTTTCTATGAAATAATGAAACCTATTGAATTCTATTTATAATAGATTTTTGAATTATTAAAGTGAATTATTAAAGTATGAATTATTAAAGTGAATTATTAAAGTATGAATTATTAAAGTGAATTATTAAAGTATGAATTATTAAAGTGAATTATTAAAGTATGAATTATTAAAGTGAATTATTAAAGTATGAATTATTAAAGTGAATTATTAAAGTTAAAGTAAAGTAAAAATAAAGTAAAGGTAAAGTTTAAGTATAGTAAAAATATAAAACTATGTATGTATAATACGCGTATAAATATATAATATTAATTTAAATCGTTATATATATTTAATAAAATAAAATATAAATATCGTTATCTTTATCATACTAGTTAAGTAATGAGTTGTCAAAAGTGGTTCTAGATATTTATAAAAGTTATATACGTTTTAATAATAAAGTTCTTTTTAAACTGAAAACGTTTTTGTACGTTTGAAACTAAATAGATCAATCGAGTCTTTATGAGATTCAATCTTCCACTATCCTTTGTCTAGTTCTCAATGATTGATAATTTATTCTTATTTATAATCACTTTACCATTTTCCGAATATTGTTAAAATGGAAAGATTTCTCAAATCAACGTGGGCCTTTCAACAGAGACTTGTAATCATAATTCAATATATCTGATAATTCAATCATTTGATCTTATCTTCTAATTCCATTGATAAACATTTTGAAACAGATACAATCATATAAAGTATTTAATCTAATATTTTGTTTACGTTTCAAGTTATAATATATATACACATATACATATATAATCATATTCGTTTAATGGTTCGTGAATCGTTGGAACTTGGTCGAGGTTGAATGAATGTATGAACATAGTTTAAAATTCTTGAAATTTAACTTAACAAATATTGCTTATCGTGTCGGAAACATATAAAGATTAAAGTTTAAATTTGGTTGAAAATTTCTGGGTTGTCACAGTACCTACCCGTTAAAGAAATTTCGTCTCGAAATTTGAGTGGAAAGGTCGTGAATGATAATAAGTATGTTTTCATGATGCATACGGGCTGAAAATTAGAGTTTTATCATCAGCGAATAATTTGGATAAACAATCCATTTATATGAAGAGTACGAATGAAGCTAACATAGAAGAGTGAAATGAGTAAGTGTAGATTCATCTTATCATTTGATATAGATATGATTGATTCCCAGATTTCAAGGGATTTAAAAAAAATCTTCTTAATAAGATTTGACTCTCCGGTAATCAAGGGAATTAGGATCCGCTTTAAATGCGATCGTCCATTTTAATTGTTCTGTCGGAGATTTTCTTATAAATTCACCTCCTTCGTTTTCTTAAAACTCACACCTTCTGTTGATGCATTTTATGCAAGTCCCTAGACATCTACCCACGTCCATTGCAGGTACAACAGTTTATAGGCCACCATGATTGCTCGTTATTATCCTATCCGTGTTTGTATGTGGTTACAGGAACTGCAGGAACGATATTTAGATGTTTGACTATGTTAGACTTAGTCAGACGTACGAGTGAAGCCTCACTAGTACGGCTGACAGGCTCATATGCATGGTTGATGCTGAGCTAAGTCACAATTACAACCTAAATGAGAAGACACGAGTGAGTGATCACCCGTACGGCTGATGAAGCCAACTCGTACGTGTGATGAATGAATCGTATGGGTGAGTCAACATCAGGAGTATATAAAGTCTTATGTTCTTCATTTTAGGTTAAGCCTCTCATTTGTTACACACACTCAGATCTAGTGAGCTCCTCCGATTTTCTCTCAGTCCAAATCACCCAGGTGGTGAATAATAGCTCTAGGTGTTGATCTAATCACACTTGATTTAGTTGTGGTTTGACTAAATTAATCAAAAAAAACTTAACCTATTTACTAGAGGGTTTGATTCACTTATTCCGCCATTGTGTGAGTTAAATCTGTTAATTTCTAAGTTTCTAGTCATGTTTCATCACCTTCTATTCTTTCCCCCTCAACTCATATTTTAAAGTATTCATCAATATGCTCCATCCAGTTCTGATTCTCGATATACTTCTAACTTTTATATCGGTCATTCTTCTTTTTCATCTACCGCCGGAAGAATCTATTTACTTCTACTATACTCTTGGGTTTATAGTGTTTCTAGTTCTCTCGTGTCTTTATATTACTATATGCATCGATATATATGGTTTATAATTTCTGGTTTATCGTTGGGCTTTATATGTTCCCTTATATTTCAAAGTCTCTGCTTCTATCTTCTATAATCATTATCATTCACAGTTAATGCTCTCTTTTATTTGCTGCAATTTATACCCCAATTTCTATTTCGGAGTTTTGTCCTTTTGTTTCTTCTTCTTGCGATTAAGCACCGCTTGTAATGGTCCAGAATTCACAGATATGAATTTCGGAATGAACATTGTTAATGTTCTAGGAAGGAAATTATGATGGCACGATCTTGACTTGTCAAATTACTAGAATACCTTGGAAAAGGCCGAATCATCAAGAAATATTTTCTTGATATTTTAGAGGTTAAATAGAATACAAGAGTCGTATAACATGGCACATGATGATATTATGATCTGTGAATCATCACGTTCCATTTAGAAACTCAGCATGACTTACTGTAATATAATCACGTTGATCAAGTGTCATTATATTATACTAATTCATGCTTCAGTTCCCAACACTACTTCAAAATATTCCTATTTTAAACTTGAATGTTTCAGAATTTAGAAACTAAAATAGTTTCTTTTATGATGTAATACAGATAGTGCGAAGAGGTAAATGATTTCAAATAAGAAAAATTAAGAAAATATCTTCAGAAATATGGAGGATATTTATAATGAAAAATATGATGATATTTTAGAATTTCTAATATCAGAGGATGATGAAGAATATTGTCCGCAGGGGTTTAGAGTCAGGAGCAAGGTATTCGTTAATGACTTTAGCAGGTACTGAATCATTTGGATCCTTTGAAGTCAGGTTCAGTCTTTGTAATTTGTCCAAAGCCTCCTTCCTACTTTGCTCAATCCGTTTTCCAGTTCCAAAACTTCTCTTTTTCTGCGCTTTGCCAGCACACTTCATCATTATCATCCAGCTTTTACCGTTTAAAGTCGTTTTTAGTTTTTGCTGCTTCATCAGCATTTTTTCCATTTTCGGAGAACCAATTCTTAGTTCGGAGTATTTTTCAGAAACTTCACATTCAAATTAAGTCCAGAAGATAGATGTTATATATACACATATAACTGTTGGCGTAGACATGCTGCGAGATTTCAAAATACTGATTGCTAATTCCCAATGATTCGTATGGCAATTCTCATTACAAGATGCGAATGAGTAAATGATGGGGTTTCAATAAATAATTATAATGACTTTTTGGAGAGGCTAAAGTCAAAGGGTAATGAAGTTGTTGGTACATCTGCTAATAATGTGGTGGAATGTAAAAGGTTCCCTGGTAACGATGGTGTATATCTCAAGGTTATAATAAGGTTAGTCTGACTGAAAAGTTGAAGTTGACTTGCAGGAGCTGTGACAAAACTGGCTACTTTGAATAGGAGTCGCAAAGTTACTTTTGCTAATAAATGCCAAAGAATCTGACATGGATACGTTGTTTAAACTTTTACTTTGGTTTCAAGAGTTTTTCGGGTACATAACTGTGGGTAACATGTGGTTGGATCATCATCTCGATTGCTCATCATTCGAAGTGTCTTCAGAAATTTTCGAAGGGTTTGAACACAGATTGTAATCGTTAACATACAATTGATGTTCTAACATAGTTTTGAAGTCAAAATATAGCTTGTGAAAGATGTAAGGATCTAAGAGTGATGATTTTGGTCATATCTCGAGTTGAATTTTGAGATTTCAAAATCAGAATATGTAATTAAATTTTGAATGAGTATGGTTGTTTTGATTTCTATAAAAGAATGTATATTGTTGTGAAAGTAGGGAGTATAATGAATGATTTGCTGAATCAGATTTGAAGAATGTAATATATTATTTGTGAATTTATATATCTCTCGGGTATTACCTACCCGTTAAAAAAAATTTCACAATTAATATTTTGTACAAAAGAATTTTATTACAGTCTTTAAGAAAATATATATATGTATATTTTCTTCAGATGTAACATAGATTTAATGAGTTAATGTTAAATTAAACTCATTTGATTTACGGTTAAAACTAGAATTTAATAATCCCTAAAGGCTTTAAAAAGTACATAACTTTTACGCAGTATTTCTTTAATGACATTGAAATTATGAATCAATACTTCGTTATTTATTGATGTATGATGTTCGGTTCGTGGAATTCTTGTGAATTTCGCAAAGTACGAATAATGTTATCTGAAAAGTTTCGGGTACATCGATGATAAAAGTGTAAAATCAAATATATACTTGATTTATTATGAATTGGAATTTGTTGAATTGCGACAGAGATTGTAGTTAACGCTGGTTAAGTTGCGACCGAAGGACGTACATTATTGCATATTTGTAATATGAATTAACCGAGTAGTTAAGATTCACACACAATAGTTTAGCACGGAAAGATTTATTTCAAAATATATATATATATATATATATATATATATATATATATATATATATATATATATATATATATATATATATATATATATATATATATATAATATACATATAATTTCTTCAGAGGGAATGAGTTAATTCTTCATAACTCGTTGATACAATATACACGTTATTGATTCGTAATGATGTCCACAGTGATTCTTGAACTGACGGAGTTTGTGATGTTATCGGTGTTGTTGATTCGGAGGTTGACTGTACTGACGATGTTGGTAACTCTGACGGTACTGCTAATGCTGTTGGTAAAGCAAGTTTAGCTTGTTAATCACACACCATTTTTGTCAGGGTTTCTACTCTTCCTTCTATCATTTTTGGTTCGCTTAACTGATTTATGGTTAGGGCTAGATTAGATAATCTCTAAGACTTTAGAGATTACATAATCGCCGTGGAATGTTTCTCCAATGAAGTTATGAATTAATACTTCGTCAGTTATTGTTGTTGGTACTCCTTGGTATCTATGGTGCGTTTGACGTTGATGCTCGTGGGACAGATTGTGAAGTTGAGGTTTACGACGCGGTTGTGGTTGGAGGTGGTAATGGTACTGTTGGCGTTGATGATGGTGGTACTGGTTATGCTGCTGATGCTGTTGCTGGTGTTTGTAATCTCTGCACCATATTCTCCAAAGCCACTACCCGAGCGCGAAGCTCGTTGACTTCTTCTATTACACCGGGGTGATTGTCGGTTCGGACGAGCGGATAAATAAAATCTAAAATTTGATGTAATATATAATCGTGACGAGATACTCTGGAAATGAGCGAGAACATGGTGTTTCGGACAGGTTCGCCGGTAAGTGCTTCAGGTTCTTCGTCAAGAGGGCAATGTGGTGGATGGAAGGGATCACCTTCTTCTTGTCTCCAATGATTGAGGAGGCTACGAACCCATCCCCAATTCATCCAGAATAGGTGATGACTGATTGGTTGATCTATTCCGGTCACACTGCTTTCGGAGCTTGAATGGGATTCCATTTCGGAATCTGAGTGACTTGAACTGATGACGAATTCCATTTCGTACGATTGAATAAAGGATTTTTTTCGATATGAAATAATTTTGGCTAACGGATGGTATTCTAATTACATAGAATATATATATATATAGATCAAAAGATTCCGTAGATTACGGAGGACTTTGCGGGATATGTCAGGCAAAGGTTAAAGTAACAGATACGATAAGATATGATTTAGCAGATATGCTAAGATATGAATTTTTGTCTATACACTATTCATGCAATCAATGCAGCAAGACGTGTCTTAGACTAAAAATGATAAGCAGGTAATTTCCTGAGGATGATAAGTAGTTAATTTTCGACACAAAATGATAAGCAAAACTTTTGACATGCAGACACGGTCGAAGTCCAGACTCAGTAATGCATCCTATCGACTTATCAGTTAGACACACTAATGCAGACCTGGTTCGCTAAGACCACCGCTCTGATACCAACTGAAAGGACCCGTTCATATACATTATAAACGATTCACAATAGTTGATTACATTGCGAGGTATTTGACCTATATATGATACATTTTACAAACATTGCATTCGTTTTTAAAAGACAATCTTTCTTTACATCAAAAATTGACAGGCATGCATACCATTTCATAATATCCACTATCCAACTATAAATTGATTTAATAATAATCTTTGATGAACTCAATGACTCGAATGCAACGTTCTTCGAAATATGCTATGATAGACTCCAAGTAATATCTTTAAAATGAGCAAATGCACAGCGGAAGATTTCTTTAACACATGAGAATAAACATGCTTTAAAGTGTCAACCAAAAGGTTGGTGAGTTCATTAGTTTATCATAATCATTTATTTCCATCATTTTAATAGACCACAAGAATTTCATTTCCAGTTCTCATAAATATACGTCCCATGCATAGAGACAAAAATAATCATTCATATGGTGAATACCTGGTAACCGACATTAACTAGATACATATAAGAATATCCCCTATCATTCCGGGATCCTCCTTCGGACATGATATAAATTTCGAAGTACTAAAGCATCCGGTACTTTGGATGGGGTTTGTTAGGCCCAATAGATCTATCTTTAGGATTCGCGTCAATTAGGGTGTCTGTTCCCTAATTCTTAGATTACCAGACTTTAATAAAAAGGGGCATATTCGATTTCGATAATTCAACCATAGAATGTAGTTTCAATTACTTGTGTCTATTTTGTCAAACATTTATAAAAGCGCATGTATTCTCAGTCCCAAAAATATAAAGGGTAAAAAGGCAAATGAAACTCACTATACTGTATTTCGTAGTAAAAATACATATAACGTCATTGAACAAGTGCAAGGTTGGCCTCGGATTCACGAACCTAAATTAATTATATATATTTATGTGTTGGTCAATATTTGTCTAACAAATTAGGTCAAGTCATAGTGTACCACAATCCTAATGCTCGAGACTAATATGCAAAAGTCAACAAAAGTAAATTTGACTCAAAATAATTTCCAAAAATCTATACATGATTAATATATAGTTTAAATATCGTTGTTTTATATTTTTAAATATTTTTAAAATATTTATTAGAGTAAATAATATAATTTATTTATTAATAAATAAAATTTTATATTAAATTTATATAATAAAATATACTTTTATATATATTAAGAAATAAAATTTATAGGGTTCATTTAATATCATAAAGATAATATGATAGGTATTATTAAAGTAAGTTATTACACGTAGTAAAATATGTTTGTATCACATATTTATTTTATAAAATAATATCTATAATGATAGTAAGTAAAAGTTGTATTATTTTGTAATAATAATTATTATTATAAAAATATCAATATTTATAATTACTAAGATGACGTTATGATAAAACGATAATTCTAATTATGATAACCTTAATATTTACGATAATTTTTAATATTATCTTTAAAATAATAATTCTATTTAAAATAATAATAATAATGATATTTTATAGTAACAATGACATTTCTATTAAAATGATAATTTTTGTTAAAATGATAGTTTTAAAACTAACGATACTTTTAATAATAATAGTAATGATAAAAATAATAAGAACGATAATTTTATCTAAATCAATATCTTATAATATTTTAATTTCATCATGATACTATTACCCATTATTTCCTAATTTTTTCTTTTAATAGCTTTTAATCGTCTTTTATATCGTGTTCATAATAATGATAATAATAGTAATCAAAATAATTAGGTGTTACAAATATTTGTTTTAATTACACTAATATTAATAATGATAGTTACTATAACATTATTAACGATAATACTAATAATTATCTTAATGATAATATAGTAATAATAATAATAACAATAACCATTTTTAAATAATGATATATATATTAATAATGATAATAATAATAATAATAATACCAATAATAATAATAATAATAATAATAATAATAATAATTGGATAATAATAATAATACTAATTATAACTTTAACAATAATAACGATAGTAATAATAAAAAAAATAACAATTTTTAATGATAAATCCCTTTTATTGATAAAGATAATAATAATGATAATAATAAGATAAAACTAGAACGACGATAAAAACGACGATAATAATAATCATTTTTAATAAAAATATCGAAAATTCAATTGATTATAACTTCTAATCCGTTCATCGAAACCATTCGATATCTAAAAGAAAAGTTCTTAATTTTTCGCTAGCTTTCCAAGGACATGCATATCTTATACCTTATCTCAACCGCAAGTGTAACTAATTCAACATTATATTAAAAGTACAAGCATGCATAATCCTAAATACTCGAGCACTAGTCAGGGATACACTATTAGTATGTAAAAGTTAAATTATGAGTACTCACGTATCAATATTGAGATTCAATATTGCAGGAAAGGTACGTAGACGCAACGAAAATGATAAACACTATATTGACCTCACGAGCATACCCATGAACCATACTCAATCACCTCCATAGCTATAACCCATAATTTCCTTAATCCTATCCCACTCGAAAAACAATTTCGAAATCACTCGGACAGCACTCCGTCGTAATATTTTATGTATACTAATAATATCTTGAAATAATACGGAGTAAATATATATATGTAAATCGATTGAGAGAGTTTAGAGAAAAATATTTTCAAGTTTCTATGAAATAATGAAATCTATTGAATTCTATTTATAATAGATTTTTGAATTATTAAAGTGAATTATTAAAGTATGAATTATTAAAGTGAATTATTAAAGTATGAATTATTAAAGTGAATTATTAAAGTATGAATTATTAAAGTGAATTATTAAAGTATGAATTATTAAAGTGAATTATTAAAGTATGAATTATTAAAGTGAATTATTAAAGTTAAAGTAAAGTAAAAATAAAGTAAAGGTAAAGTTTAAGTATAGTAAAAATATAAAACTATGTATGTATAATACGCGTATAAATATATAATATTAATTTAAATCGTTATATATATTTAATAAAATAAAATATAAATATCGTTATCTTTATCATACTAGTTAAGTAATGAGTTGTCAAAAGTGGTTCTAGATATTTATAAAAGTTATATACGTTTTAATAATAAAGTTCTTTTTAAACTGAAAACGTTTTTGTACGTTTGAAACTAAATAGATCAATCGAGTCTTTATGAGATTCAATCTTCCACTATCCTTTGTCTAGTTCTCAATGATTGACAATTTGTTCTTATTTATAATCACTTTACCATTTTCTGAATATTGTTAAAATGGAAAGATTTCTCAAATCAACGTGGGCCTTTCAACAGAGACTTGTAATCATAATTCAATATATCTGATAATTCAATCATTTGATCTTATCTTCTAATTCCATTGATAAACATTTTGAAACAGATACAATCATATAAAGTATTTAATCTAATATTTTGTTTACGTTTCAAGTTATAATATATATACACATATACATATATAATCATATTCGTTTAATGGTTCGTGAATCGTTGGAACTTGGTCGAGGTTGAATGAATGTATGAACATAGTTTAAAATTCTTGAAATTTAACTTAACAAATATTGCTTATCGTGTCGGAAACATATAAAGATTAAAGTTTAAATTTGGTTGGAAATTTCCGGGTTGTCACACTCGCTTGTACTTCCGTTATCATGATCGGGTCCGTTTCTCGTCTTCATTCTATAAAACGGAAGAGGTTAAGCAACGAAACGAAAAGACACAACACACACGTACGTACATATATACCACACTATCCCATCTCGCTCGACAATCGTCGTACATTACTTGTTTGGCATGATTTGAGCCCGTAATAATGGTAGCTAGTCATTACTATGCGAGCACGCCGCATTAACTTGCTAGTACAACGTCCATCTCACTCGATGCTCGCTAAACATACAAATCAAATAGCGCATGATTAGTTTGCATAAACCTATGCACTAACCAATCCCGATCCGACCCAAAGTCCTACAAGTCCCGCATAACGCACACACAAAAAGTCTAAGTCTAGGCGCCTATCTCAAGTCACCTAAATCCCTTAGACCATGCTCTGATACCACTTGTAACAACCCGACATCTTAAATCCCTTAGACGCGTGCCAAAAAAAAAATTTCTATGTCAGTGCATCTGGACGGTGTCCAGAATCCTGGACGGCGTCCAGCTCAGAAAGGTGGGATGGCGTCTGTCACGACCCTACTTTTTCCGTTATCTTTTTCAGTTAATTATTTAACGTCCGTTAACTGTTAGTGGGCCACGTCATTTCTATGACCTATATTATTATTTTTGTAATAATATATATATATATATATTAATTATTATGTGTAATATGAATATTTGTATTCATATTTTAATTTATACGTTTCTACGTCTCGCGAATTTCCATCCGGCGAATCTTTTTGGTTTTCAAACCAACGGTCGAGTTTTTGGGACATTTAAATCCTAAATATTTTAAATATGATATTTTAATATCATATTATTATATAGTGTATTTATATTTATTTTTCGTCGCGCGTTTGTTATCTTTCCGGATTTTAAATCGGGTAAGTGCATTTTCGCGTTTCGGGATTCGTTCGGGCTTTCGGGCTACAAGGAATTATCAATTAACAAGTTTGGCCCACCATGGGGCCCACCCCATCTCAAAATTGGCCGAACCCCTTAGAGGGGTGGAGCCTTGCCTTGTTTTTTTTTCTTTCCATTTTGTGATTTACAATTCACTTTCTAAAAACCTAGCTCCTAAATAATTCCCTAATATTTTTCTTTCTCCCTTTTGGCTCCTTGGCCATTGCCATCCTCACCCAACATCACCATCATCATCTAAAATTATAGCTTGGATCAAGGAGTAATTAGTATAAACGCGTTCCTCGTTCCGTTCTCTACGAGATAACATCAAACGTTTCTCGATTAGGGTATAAACCCTAACCCTAAAATTTTCAATTTTTCATTTATCTTCTGTATTTTGATGATTATTTAGTAGTATGATGTTTGTGGATTATTGTAATGATGTTTGTATGCATAGATGTACTCATAATTGCATGTTTTCGGTTTATAAAATTCTGGACAGCAGCTATTTCGTGTATTCTGGGTTTGTAACTGATATAAAAGTTAAAATAAACTTTTTATATGAGTTCCTCTCATCAAGACATTAATTTTAGACTCCGGATTCATGTCGTTTCGATTCCCGGAGCCCTAGTTATGATCAAATTACTATTTTGTTAAAATTGAATTGTGATATTGACATGAACCAGGTTTGGTCCGACTTTGTGACCTTCCTTGGAGTCTTTAGGGTGTGTTAGTGTGTTAGGACTGATGGTGGGACGAACTTTCATGTTCGGGTCACCTAAATCCGAGCCACGGTTCACCCGGTATGACTAAAACACGATTTCGAGTAAATTGAAGGTCCAAGTGGTGTCATGGCTGATTACCACGACTTGTGGACTGCTCTTGGTGTGCTCTTGAGTGCACCACTGTGTCAGGTGGTTTGAATAGGCGGAGATGCATATAAGGCTCGCCAGAAATCGACACCCGGGGCTCAAGATACGACCCGAGGAACTTTTGAATTAAAACTTATGATTAATTCTAAAACTTATGATAAAAATAATGAATTTCATTATTAATTAATTACTTATGATAAAAGAAGTAATTATTATTATTTAAGACTTATGATATAAATATTTATTATATCATTTAATTATTATTTATGATTTAATTAACATTTTAATTTAACTTACGATTAATAATACTTTTATTATTATTGGAAAATACTTATGATAAGTATTAAATTTATTTTATGAGAATATTATTATAAGACTTATAATAAAGATTAAATAATTATTTAATTAATATAAGACTTAATTATTATTTAATTATGATTTAATTATTAAATACTTATGATTTAATAATTATAATTAGAAACTTATGATATGGTTAATAATTTATTATTAATTAATAATACTTATGATATGATTTAAAAATTTATTATTAATTAATAATACTTATATTATGATTAATATTTAATTAATTAATTAAATACTTATGATATATTAATTATATCACTTCAACTTATATTAACTTTAATAATTCATTTTATTTAATTAAACTTATGTTATGACTTAATTATACACTTTTAACTTTAATAAACATTATAACTTATGTTATTATTATAATTTACACTTTTCAAATTAATGTTGACTATGTTTGACCAAGGTTGACTTTTGAGTTGACTTTCGGTTGACTTTGACTTTCAGTTGACTTTTGTTGACTTTCTAAATAAGGAAACTTTCCTAATTTAAAAAATTTCTAAAAATAGAACTTTCTAAATTTGGAAACTTTCCAAAAATAGAAACTTTCCAAAAATAGAAACTTTCCAAAAATAGAAACTTTCCAAAAATAGAAACTTTCCAAAAATGGAAACCTGCTAAAAATAGAAACTTTCTATAAATAGAAAGTATGTGTCCGTACGCTGTTCCAGTCAAACCGATGCTTGCCGAGTATTGTTCTATGACTACTTTCAACATGTACAATAGATATCATACTAAGACTTGACCTAAATTAGTTATTTATATCGACCTGCTTTATTTATAGGTCAGCATTGTGATCGTTCCTGATCACTTTACTCTATTTGCTGGTCGCTTGTTTGTGTGGTTTCTTCAGTTGCTTTTAAGGTGAATTATAGTCCCGTTTTTACATACTTTTCAAAGTATATTTTTGGGATGTGATTACATGCATTTTTATTTACGTTTAGACACAAGTAACAGTTAAATTTAATTATTCATTGTGAGTTGGAAAAAAATATTCCCTAGTCTGGTAACTGTAATCATTGGTTTCTACCGGTGAACGCGAATCCTACGGATAGATCTATCGGGTTTGACAACCCCATTTCGAGCTAGTCGCGCTAGCAATTTATAATCAGAATGTCTAGTACTTCGTAATTTGTTGTAGATACACTGTCCAAGTGTATATTTTTATTGTGTTTGGCAAGGGTAAATAAAGGGTTAAGTGGTTACCAGGTGGCTCATTGATAATGGAATAATGTTTAATGCTTTCTAACATTTTTAAATCTTGTGGTCTAAAGTTTACTTATTATTTAAACTTATAATTCACTCAACCTTTGTGTTGACAGTTTACTTGCATGTTTTCACAGGTACTTGAGTTTTGTGATGCTTCCGCTGTGTTTAGAAGAGTCTGCATGCATTTGGGCAGATTTTATGAAATAATTTATGAAACTTAAGCTTGCATTCTATTTTTGGATAATTTAAACTTGTGGGTTTGTTGGCAAGGTTTTGTGTCAACTTTTGGTTTATTACTATGGTTGGTTGTTTTGAAACTACATATTTTGGTTTGTTTCCTTTTTGGGAAACATTTGAAATAAAAGAATGCAACTTTGTTTATTTAATTCATTTAAGTCCGATCAAGCTGTGGGACCAACTGACGGATCCGTTAAGTTTTTTGACGGGGTCGTCACATGTGGTATCAGAGCGTTGGTTGTAGGGAACTAGGCGGTCTTAATGTGGTCAACCCGTGGTTATTAGGGTGCATTAGAGTCTAGTCTACAGCCCGACCTTTTTGTTATATCATTATTATGCATTTCATTTCGTATAAGTTATATTATTAGCTTTCATATCTTTTTGGTATGTGGTTTGCGGTTTTACTGTTTGCAGATGTCGACTTCGAGCGATAACTCAGTTGCTGCTCCTGCTCCACCGTCTCCTGCTAGACGTCGTGCTAATCAACCAGAGATTGATGATCCTGTTCATTACTATTTTTCTACCATTACTCATATGAACCGGGCTTATAATGAGGTGACACGTATTAACGCCCTTAGTGATTGTTTGCGCACTTTGCCACATAATGAAGTTATGGACGAGATCCGTGCCGACATGGGTAACTTTATCACTTTCAAGCATAGGGTTGAGGATGTGAACCGTAAGTGTGATCGAGAAGTTAATGCTAAGTTCGAGGCTCTCGAGAACACTGTCCGTGGGTTGAAGGAAGAGTTGGATGTTGTGAAAGGGAAGTTGCATAAGTATGAGGATCCTGCTGAGACTCATGCTGGACCAGCTTATCACACCCGCTCTAAGCTAATGTGATGTGATTATTCATATTGATTATCTATTTCATCAGACTTAATGTCCTTTTTATACATACATTTTGGGTTATGTACGGCGTTTTACCGAGGATTTTATTAAGATTTTGTTATGGGATATTTTTCATTATGTATGGATGGTTATTTTTATGACATCTATTATCATTATCATGTTTTATTTCTGATGTTGTGGCTCTTGGCATGTTATATTATGCATAATATATGTTCATGTATGTTAGGTGCTATGTATGTTGTATGATGTTATCATAAAATATGTATGCATGTGATGGTTATTTCTATAACAATCATAACTGTCATGTTATTACTCATAGTGTTTGTTAACTATTATTTATGATGGTTAATCTTTTCGTGTTTTGATCTATTCCTTTATGACACTAGTATTATTCTTGGTACTAACGGATGTGTTGTTCTATTTTGAAGATCATGCCTCCAAGAGAGTCCACTGAAGCGCGTATGCAACGCCTGATCAATGAAGGAATTGCTGCTGCTATGGCAGCAAATGCTAATGTTAACGCCAATGTGAACAACAACCAGGTGGGATGCTCCCACAAGACTTTTATGGCTGGTCGACCCCAAGAATTCAGTGGTACGGAAGGACCAATAGGGCTTACTCGTTGGTTCGAGAAGATCGAATCTATTTTCAGGGTCAATCGGGTCCGTGAAGAGGACAAAGTTAGTTTCGCTAGTTGCACTCTCAAGGATAGTGCCTTGACATGGTGGAACAATCTAGTTAGTAGTTTGGGAAGCGATGTAGCTTATGGTTTGGCCTGGAATGATTTTAAGGAAAGATTGATCACCCGCTATAGACCTCGGGGTGAGCTTAAGAAGCTAGAGGTTGAGCTCAAGAATTTGAAAATGCATGGCACCGAGTTAGATGCCTATGAACGAAGGTTTTTCGAGTTAACTTTGCTGTGTCCTAGGGTTTATGCGGATGAGGACTGCAAAATTGAGGCTTACATTGATGGTTTGTCCGAGAAGATTGAACACGGGGTTGAGTCTAGTGAACCCCAGACTATTGAGGCGGCTATGTCTATGGCCCACAAACTTAATGACAAGGTGTTGAGAAGAAGCAAGACTACAGTTGCTGAAACTAGTGAGGAGGTTGTCAAGAAGGCTGATAATGGGAAACGAAAGTGGGATAACAACCGCAATCAAAACCAAAATCAGTAAAAGAAACAGGATACCTCAGGTGCTAACAACAGAAATCAGCGTGTGTGTCCTCGTTGCTATAAAGCTCATGATGGTTACTGCACAGTTACTTGTAAGAGGTGCTCCAAGCAAGGGCACATTGCTAAAGATTGTACAGTGATTTTGCCGGGTTCTGCTACTCCCGCGGCTGGTGGTAATAATAATAATGTTGGTAATAGAGGTGGTAACGGTAATGGAAATGGGAAATCGAATAATGGAGGTAATCAAAGGGTTTGTTATGAGTGCGGAAAGCCGGGGCATTTCCGAGATGCTTGTCCCAACAAAAAGACTGCTGAAACTGCACGCGGCCGAGCGTTGAACATTAATGCTAAGGATGCGGAGGAAGATCCTAAGCTTGTTACTGATACGTTCTCAGTCAACGATTTATCAGTTTATGTACTATTTGATTCAGGGGCTGATTTAAGTTTCGTGTCGAGTAAATTAAGTCCGAGTGTGACGCCCCGTACTAAATCATCATGTACGGACCATCATCAACAGGATCATTACAAGGTTAAGTACTATATGCGTTTTCAAAACAGAGTTTGCATTCATTAATAAAAGTGACGTCATAACAAACGTCGAATGTTTTACAATCCAAAAGTATACTTCACTAAGTAGAAGCATTACATAAGTGTACGTGGCCCCAATGGTCATTACATAACATAGTTTCAAAAGTAAATAAGTTTGAATGCAAGATAAGTAGTCATGCGATAACAATTCTAGGCAGCGGGTTCTACAGCACGACTAGTAAGATAGCGGAAGCGACTTCAAGCACCTGAGAAATACACGCTTAAAAAGGTCAACACAAAGGTTGGTGAGCTATAGTTTAAGTATAACAGTAATGTAAGTAGACCACGAGATTTCAGTGCTACAACGAGCGTTCAAAAGTATGTAAAAGTATATGCTTAACCGTGGGCACCCGGTAACTAACTTAACGTTTAATGTACCCCCTTAAAGTGCACTTGGCAAGTGCGTATAACCTCGAAGTATTAAACACCCGTTAAATGCTAGCGCTACTAGCCCGAGTGGGGATGTCAAACCCTATGGATCCATATCTAAGATTCTCGTTCATGGTTCAAAAACCAATGATTAAACGTTACCGAGCTAAAGGGAATGTTTCTGCCGTTATATAACCCACACATATATAAAGTTTAAGTACGCATGCCTAGTATGTAAAACATAAAATCCGCATGCATTCTCAGTTCCCAAAATAAGTTAAAGTAAAAAGGGAATGCTATAACTCACAATGATAGTAGTAGCGGTAAAGTAGTAGTCGGGAAAGGTGTGCAAGTAAATGGTCCGAAGTCCTCAACCTAAGTCAAATAGTACTAAGTCAGTAAATCGTCTTAATAGGTTTAAAAGTATGTATTTAAGGTCTTAAGGGTCATCATCATTCATCATCAAACACAAGGCGTAAAGTAAGTTTCGTTTAAGAAAGTGGTTTTCAACAAAGTCTGACTTCAGTCAGTCACCACGGCCTCTACCCTTACTGAATTAAGGTGAGACCAGTGGCCATGGCTCCGTCTATGAGTCCCTTAAGTGTGGTAAAATTTACAGAAGCAAACTCGTCTTGGTTTGACCGTGGCGACGGTCTAAGTGCGAGTAGGTCAGAAATTTCTGCACAACGTTAAAGGACATAGTGACGATCGGAGGGCCATAAATCCTAAACCGTAATTCGGATTAAGACGAGTCATATATAAAAAGTTATCTACACGAACTGAGATATCTGAAAATCAAGGTTACAGTAGCCCAGGTGTACTGGTCTGTTACAGAAACCAGAAAAACAGAAACTGTACACAGAAAACAGAAAAGTAAATGGACATAGTGACGCTCGGAGGGCCGTAGACTCTAAACCGTAACTCGGATTAAGACGAGTCTTATATGAAAAGTTATCTACTCGAGAAGTTCTATCTAAAAATAAAGGTTAGAACAGCCCAGGTCTACTGGTCTGTTCCAGAAGCATCAGGTCAGTAGGTTTTGGACAGAACAGTGAGTTTTTAAGGGTTCCGGTGGTCTTGGTGCTTGATGTTCATCATGGCTCTCATCCTTGATGCATATAGCTTCAAGTGTACAACTCATTGATGTATCTACATCATCTTAACCAAGTCTTGACCATCATAACCCATGTGCAAGTCTAAGACATGAAGCACAACTCACTTAAGAGTTGTATGATGTTTGATGAACCAAAGTTTCATCAAGGTCTTAGATCTAACACATACATCAAATTTAAAACTAGTCATAAGCTACAAACTTGAAAATAAACTTAAGTACACAAGATCTTAGGTTGTAGAACTTAGTTCTTAGTAGATCTTGAAGATCCTTGTATCAAAAGTCTAGATCTAGTACTTAAGTTAAATCAACACAAGTATGTGAAGTTGTAACTAGCATGTTACACTTCTATGTCTTGAACTTACAAAGTTTCAAGAATAATAATCAAGTCTTTAACTAGTAAATACTTGACCATGAACATAAATCACAAATTTAACTAAGTAAAAGTGAAACAAATAACTAGATCTACAAGTTTTATGTTTACATTTGTTTCATACTTGAGAAGATCAAACCAAAGTGTAGATCTTAATAGTTCAAGTCAACAATATAAACAATAAGAAAGTTTTGAAACTTATGAACTTGAAAACATGAAATTAAAGTGAACATAAATAAAGTAAGTAACTAGATCTTTAAGTATTTGTTCATGTTTGTATCATGCTTGAGAAGATTCAACTAAGTTTTGAATCTTAAGAGTTCAAGTCTACAAATCATGAAAACAAAGAAAGATCTTAAGGTTTATGAACTTGAAACATGAAATTACATAATTATGGAACTACAAACTAGTGAGTTTGAGTTCTTGTTCTTGGTTCTTCAAAATCAAAAGAAGAAACCAAGATCTAAGAAGATTCAAGCTAAAGAGACTTGATCTTTACAACAAACAAGTAATAATTACAAACAACAAGTAATAAACAAAAGATGATGATGATTATTGATGTTTATAGTTTCGGTTTTTGCAAGCAAAAGGAAGAAGAAAAAAAGTCTAATACTTACAAGAGGAAGAGAGAAAATTTAGAGAGTTTGAGAGTAGTTTGAATGTGTGAGAGAAAGAAATGAAATGCAAGTAATACAAGTATCAAATAAAAGAGAAAAAAAATGAACTCCTTTAGTCCCTAGGTGGTGGACGGTTTTGTGGTTCAAAAGGGAGGGTCAAAAATTGCTTTCTTGTGTGGGATAATGGTGAGAGCTAAAATGGGTAACAAGTTAAAAGAAGTCTTGCATGCTTGAGACAACTTTGTCTCTAAATTAGCCTAATTAAACCTTGATTATACTTAACATAAACTAGCTTACTAGAATGGGCTTACAAGTCCATTTAAGTGTAGGGTGGGCTTACTAGTCCAAGTCCATTAATTAAAGGCCCACGTCCAATTAAAGATGCAATTTAAATAATTAAAGCCCAAGTAATTAATCACTAACCTTGATTAATTAAAATGATTAATAATAAATAATCATGAATGTAAATAATATTCTAAAAATATTATTTGCGAAGTTTCGTGTGTCGCAGAGACGTTTCGGGCCCTTAAAAGTCAAGTACGGGCAATCATGGAAACATGTAAATGTAATTATATACATTCGTTTAATCACACGTATTAATAATAATTATTATTAATAAATAAATGTTGGAAAATCCAGGGTCGTTACATTACCCACCTGTTAAAGAAAATTTCGTCCCGAAATTTAAGCTGAAGTAGATGGAGGAGTCGGGAAAAGATGAGGATATTTCCGCATCATTTGATCCTCTCGTTCCCAAGTAAACTCAGGTCCTCGTTTGGCATTCCATCGTACTCGTACAATCGGATTCTTGTTGCGTTTCAAAGTTTTGATCTCACGATCCATAATCTCAACAGGTTCCTCCACAAAGTGGAGTTTGTCATCAATAGTAAGTTCTTCCAATGGTATGATGAGTTCGGGTGCAGCAAGACACTTCTTCAAGTTTGACACATGGAAGGTAGGATGAACTGAGCTCAATTGTGCTGGTAGATCCAAACGGTATGCAACTGGTCCAACACGTTCCAAGATCTCGAAAGGACCAATGTATCGTGGGTTCAACTTTCCACGTTTTCCAAAACGGATCACACCTTTCCAAGGTGCAACCTTCAACATTACACGATCACCAACATTAAATTCAAAGTCTTTCCGTTTAAGATCGGCATAACTCTTTTGGCGATCACGGGCAGTCTTAAGTCTAGCTTGGATCTGAGCAATCTTCTTCGTGGTTTCGTGGACTACCTCGGGTCCGGTGATTTGCTTTTCGCCTACTTCGGCCCAACAAATAGGAGATCGGCACTTACGACCATACAATGCTTCAAAAGGTGCAGCATTAATGCTTGAGTGATAACTGTTGTTGTACGAGAATTCGGCGAGTGGCAAATGCCTTTCCCAGGCCCTTCCAAAATCAATGACACATGCACGCAGCATGTCCTCCAAGGTCTGAATCGTTCGTTCACTTTGCCCGTCAGTCTGAGGATGATAAGCAGTACTCATGTCAAGACGAGTTCCCATGGCTTCTTGCAAAGAACGCCAAAATCTGGAAGCAAAACGGGGATCGCGATCGGAGATGATTGATAAAGGTACACCATGACGAGATACAACCTCTTTGATGTACAGCTGAGCAAGTCTTTCCATTGTATCAGTTTCCTTCATTGCTAGGAAGTGTGCAGATTTGGTGAGGCGGTCAACAATAACCTAAATAGTATCGCATCCGCCCACCGTCTTCGGCAGCTTAGTAATGAAATCCATTGTGATCCTTTCCCACTTCCATTGTGGGATTTCCGGCTGTTGAAGTAACCCAGAAGGTCTCTGATGCTCGGCTTTAACCTTCGAGCAAGTCAAACACTTACCAACATAAGTCGCAACGTCCTTCTTAAGATTCGGCCACCAATACTGTTCTTTAAGGTCGTGGTACATCTTACCCGCACCGGGGTGAATCGAATATCTCGATTTGTGTGCTTCATCAAGTATCAGGTTTCGTAGATCTCCATAATAAGGTACCCAAATTCTTCCGGCATAACATCGGAGTCCAGACTCTCTAACCTCGAATCGAGAGACAAGTATGTTCAAATGCTCGTGAGATATGTTCTCCTCCTTGAGAGCCTCAACTTGGGCTACTCTGATCTGGTTGTTGAGGTTCGAATGGATGGTGATGTTCAGAGCCCTAACATGGAGAGGTGCCGTCCTCTCCTTTCGGCTTAAAGCGTCAGCTACAACATTGGCCTTGCCAGGGTGATAACGGAGTTCACAATCGTAGTCGTTGAGCGTCTCGATCCATCGACGCTGTCTCATATTCAGTTGCTTCTGATCGAAGATGTGCTGGAGACTCTTGTGATCGGTGAAGATAGTGCTCTTAGTTCCATACAAATAATGTCTCCACAATTTGAGTGCAAAGACAACGGCTCCAAGTTCAAGATCATGTGTAGTGTAGTTCCGCTCGTGAATCTTCAGTTGGCGGGAGGCATAGGCAATAACCTTTGATCGTTGCATCAGTACACAACCAAAACCACTCTTCGATGCATCGCAATAAACAACAAAGTCATCACTACCTTCAGGAAGTGATAGGATAGGTGCGGAGGTTAACTTCTTCTTCAAAGTTTGGAATGCTGATTCGTGTGCGGGTTCCCAAATGAACTGCTTGCCCTTGTGAGTCAGTGCGGTCAAAGGACGCGCAATCAGAGAAAATCCTTCGATAAACCTTCGATAATAACCGGCGAGACCTAGAAATTGGCGAATATGCGTTGGAGTAGTGGGGGTCTCCCACTTGCTGATGGCTTCAATCTTGGCGGGATCAACTTTGATACCCTGGTCGCTCACAACATGACCCAAAAATTGTACCTCCTTCAACCAAAATTCACACTTGGAGAATTTGGCGTAAAGTTGCTCTTGTCTTAAGAGTTCAAGCACTAATCGGAGGTGTTGCTCATGTTCTTCTTCGCTCTTAGAGTAGATGAGGATATCATCTATGAAGACGATAACAAACTTGTCCAAGTAAGGCTTGCAGACACGATTCATGAGGTCCATGAACACGGCAGGTGCATTTGTCAAACCGAATGGCATCACGAGGAACTCATAATGACCATAACGGGTCCTGAATACAGTTTTCATCATGTCACTTTCCTTCACCCTCAGCTGGTGATATCCGGATCGTAAATCGATCTTTGAATAAACGCTCGATCCTTGTAGTTGATCAAAAAGATCGTCAATTCGTGGAAGAGGATATCGATTCTTGATAGTCAATTTGTTGAGTTCACGGTAGTCGATACACATACGGAAGGATCCATCCTTCTTCTTCACAAACAACACCGGTGCGCCCCAAGGCGAGAAGCTTGGTTGGATAAACCCTCGATCTAATAGCTCTTGTAGTTGACTCTGTAATTCTTGCATCTCGGAAGGTGCGAGTCTATAAGGTGCGCAAGCTACAGGTGCAGCTCATGGCACTAAGTCAATCTGAAACTCTACTGCTCTCTGCGGCGGTAATCTAGGCAATTCCTCTGGGAAGACATCAGAAAATTCGTTCACAATTCGAACGTCGTTCACGTTCTTCACCTCAGTTTCTACCGCTTTCACATGTGCTAGGACAGCAAAGCGTCCCTTCTTCATAATCTTTTCCGCTTTTACGCAACTAATGAGGTTCAACTTCGAGGTACATCTCTCTCCATAGATAACCAGTGGTTCGCCATCTCCTTGTGGTATGCGAAGTGCTTTATCTCCACAGATAACATCGGCCTTTATCTTGCTCAACCAATCCATACCGACGATCACGTCAAAACTTCCCAGTTTGATAGGTATCAAATCAATTTCGAAATCTGCACCAGCTATGTTGATAATAGCTCCACGACTAATATGGTCAACCTTTTCAAGTTTTCCATTGGCGACCTCGACAAGCATACTTTCCTTTAAAGGAACTAACGACCAATCTAACTTATCACAAAAATGTCTACACACATAGCTCCTATCGGCACCAGTATCAAATAGGACAGAAGCTAAAAGATTGTTGATTTTGAATATACCTGTCACCAAGTCGGGGTTGTCGCGTGCGTCCCTTGCATTAACATTGAAGGCTCTAGCACGTGGTGGTCCGCCATCCTTACGCTTGTTTGGGCACTCGTTTCTGAAATGGCCCGTCTTTCCACACTCATAACATTTCCTAGGCCCATTGTTGTTGTGGTTTGGCTTTACGTTCAAAGTAGTAACCTTACAATCCTTACCAACATGCCCAGTCCGTTGGCATTTCTCACAGACAACATTGCAATACCCGGTGTGGTGCTTATAACACCTCTTGCATTGTGGTAAAGTTCCCTTGTAGTTCGGATTGGAGCTGTTGTTGTTGGGGTTGGTGTTGTTGTTGTTTTGCCTGAACCCTTCATGTCGCTTCACCGGGTTTTGATCATAGTTCTTACCCCTGTTGTTGTTGTGGTTGTTGTCCCATTTCCTCTTCTCGCCACTACCAGTTTCAAACTTAGCCTTCTCCGGCTCGTCAAGGATGATTTGATTCAAGAGAGTATGCGCCATGCGCATTGCTTCGGGAACGCTTGGTGGCTTGGATGAGGTAACATTACCCTTGATGGACTTAGGAAGTCCCGAGAAGTATTTTTCCAAGCGCTTAAATTCGGGGGTGACCATGGTCGGACACATAAGAGCCAACTCCAAAAACCTACGGTTGTAACTGTTAAGGTCGTTCCCTACGGCCTTTAACTGCATAAATTCGATTTCCATCTTCTGAATTTCGGTTCTCGGACAGTATTCCTCGATCATAGCACATTTAAATTCTTCCCAAGGCGTAGCATACGCCTCATCAATTCCTTGTACTTTGGCCATGGTATTCCACCATGTAAGCGCGCCATCAGAAAGCGTGCAAGATGCAAATTTCGTTTTGTTAGCTTCCGAACAATTGCTAACCCTGAATACCGATTCCAACTTTTCGAACCATCTGGTGAGACCAACTGGTCCCTCGGTGCCGCTGAAGTTATGCGGTTTGCAGCTCTGGAATTCCTTGTATGTACACCCATTTCGAACGGGTGGAATAACCGGTGGTGGTGGCGGTGGAGCTTCGAGATTTCTTTCTGCTAGGGCTGCAGCGACCCGTTCGTTGATCATGTCCTCAATCTGGGCGGCGGTAGGTGTGGTTCTTCCATTAGCCATGGTATTCTAAACAAAAATTTTGACCCAAGTCAAAATCCAGCATGCAAGTAGTAATAATACAGTATATAGTGACCAATCATGGAATCAAAACATCACATGTTATTAAATAATGCATCTAGGTACAAATACCACAGAATCATCGTACAGCAATGTAAATAGAACATCGTGCAAGAATTAAATAACGCAAAGTTCCATTCATTAATAATAATAAGTTTCATACATCTGAATAAGTTCGTACAATACATATGAAATACATGAAAATATATCTAGATTACATCATGAAATCTAAATACAAGGTCCTACGGTGAAGGCGGGTGAACAGCTCCTCGAGCCAACTGCTCCTCGAGCTCAGTGACTCGAGCTCGGAGAGTCTCAACCTCCCTCATCAGTTCCTCGTTAGAGGGAGCTGGTGGGGCAGGCGGTGCAGGTGGGGCGGGTGGTGCTGATGTAGATGGTCCGGCTCCGGACGTAGACGGTACGTCCCTAGATGTAAGTGGTCCGTATCTAAATCTAGGTGGTACGGTTCCAGGAATAGTCAATACGTAACGGGGAACCTTACGTATCTGTGGGTCGGCAGGGTATGGCACAACTCGTTTACGAGCAGTAACCCTACGACGATGGCCAAAAGCATCAGTAAAAGCACGACCTCCATTCACCCCTGGAATGACGGTGCCGTCGAACCGGTACCGCTTCCTCGGCGGGGTGGAGGGTGCCTGAATAGGTCTATCAGCAGGATCCTCATCATCGCTGGAGTCGTCAGATGAGGTGTCGTCTGAAGGAGCATCGGTGGAAGACCCGTCGTCTGAATCATGTGGTGGTGACATGGGTGGTGGAGATGGTAATCCAAAACGTCCGAAAGCGGCCAACATCTGTCGGTGTCGGCCTGGCGTAATCACGGCTAAGTACCCGTCGGGAGTGCGTCGGCAAGGTGTGCGCATGTGATTGCGAAAGGGACCTTCCCCGAACACCGCGGGGATCTCCATACCACCAATGCGAGCCAGTTGCCTCGGGGGTCTGGAAGCAGACGCTGGGACAGGTGCACTAGAGCTAGCTCCGGAAGTAGAAGCGCCGGGATCGCCAGTGGGTGTCGGGGCCGGAATATCGGCAGCAGCAGCAGCAGGTGCAGCAGTAGGTGGAACAACGGGGTCTGAGCCTGTACTGCCCGGGATGTCAGCAGGTGGAACGTCCGACATCTGAACAAGGAAAAATAAATTTTCCATGTCAGTATGTCATAAAGCAAGCAAATAATAGGCCAACAGTTTAAATCATGTATAAAAATAAGTAGCAAGGCAATATCAGAAATCGTTCGAAACTAGCATGCAATCGAAAGCAAGTAATAGCATGCAGTAGTGAAATCATGTAGTAGCATACGGCATATAGCAGTAACAGTAAGCAGCAGCATGTAGTAAGTTCAGCGGAAACAAGCAAACTAGCAAGTTGTAGATTAGTCCTAATAGTGAATCCTACTCGGGTCGGTTTTAGACTCACTAATGCAACCTAATTCCCTACAACCAATGCTCTGATACCAAATGTGACGCCCCGTACTAAATCATCATGTACGGACCATCATCAACAGGATCATTACAAGGTTAAGTACTATATGCGTTTTCAAAACAGAGTTTGCATTCATTAATAAAAGTGATGTCATAACAAACGTCGAATGTTTTACAATCCAAAAGTATACTTCACTAAGTAGAAGCATTACATAAGTGTACGTGACCCCAATGGTCATTACATAACATAGTTTCAAAAGTAAATAAGTTTGAATGCAAGATAAGTAGTCATGCGATAACAATTCTAGGCAGCGGGTTCTATAGCACGACTAGTAAGATAGCGGAAGCGACTTCAAGCACCTGAGAAATACATGCTTAAAAAGGTCAACACAAAGGTTGGTGAGCTATAGTTTAAGTATAACAGTAATGTAAGTAGGTCACGAGATTTCAGTGCTACAACGAGCGTTCAAAAGTATGTAAAAGTATATGCTTAACCGTGGGCACCTGGTAACTAACTTAACGTTTAATGTACCCCCTTAAAGTGCACTTGGCAAGTGCGTATAACCTCGAAGTATTAAACACCCGTTAAATGCTAGCGCTACTAGCCCGAGTGGGGATGTCAAACCCTATGGATCCATATCTAAGATTCGCGTTCATGGTTCAAAAACCAATGATTAAACGTTACCGAGCTAAAGGGAATGTTTCTGCCGTTATATAACCCACACATATATAAAGTTTAAGTACTCGTGCCTAGTATGTAAAACATAAAATCCGCATGCATTCTCAGTTCCCAAAATAAGTTAAAGTAAAAAGGGAATGCTATAACTCACAATGATAGTAGTAGCGGTAAAGTAGTAGTCGGGAAAGGTGTGCAAGTAAATGGTCCGAAGTCCTCAACCTAAGTCAAATAGTACTAAGTCAGTAAATCGTATTAATAGGTTTAAAAGTATGTATTTAAGGTCTTAAGGGTCATCATCATTCATCATCAAACACAAGGCGTAAAGTAAGTTTCGTTTAAGAAAGTAGTTTTCAACAAAGTCTGACTTCAGTCAGTCACCACGGCCTCTACCCTTACTGAATTAAGGTGAGACCAGTGGCCATGGCTCCGTCTATGAGTCCCTTAAGTGTGGTAAAATTTACAGAAGCAAACTCGTCTTGGTTTGACCGTGGCGACGGTCTAAGTGCGAGTAGGTCAGAAATTTCTGCACAACGTTAAAGGACATAGTGACGATCGGAGGGCCATAAATCCTAAACCGTAATTCGGATTAAGACGAGTCCTATATAAAAAGTTATCTACACAAACTGAGATATCTGAAAATCAAGGTTACAGTAGCCCAGGTGTACTGGTCTGTTACAGAAACCAGAAAAACAGAAACTGTACACAGAAAACAGAAAAGTAAATGGACATAGTGACGCTCGGAGGGCCGTAGACTCTAAACCGTAACTCGGATTAAGACGATTCTTATATGAAAAGTTATCTACTCGAAAAGTTCTATCTAAAAATCAAGGTTAGAACAGCCCAGGTCTACTGGTCTGTTCCAGAAGCATCAGGTCAGTAGGTTTTGGACAGAACAGTGAGTTTTTAAGGGTTCCGGTGGTCTTGGTGCTTGATGTTCATCATGGCTCTCATCCTTGATGCATATAGCTTCAAGTGTACAACTCATTGATGTATCTACATCATCTTAACCAAGTCTTGACCATCATAACCCATGTGCAAGTCTAAGACATGAAGCACAACTCACTTAAGAGTTGTATGATGTTTGATGAACCAAAGTTTCATCAAGGTCTTAGATCTAACACATACATCAACTTTAAAACTAGTCATAAGCTACAAACTTGAAAATAAACTTAAGTACACAAGATCTTAGGTTGTAGAACTTAGTTCTTAGTAGATCTTGAAGATCCTTGTATCAAAAGTCTAGATCTAGTACTTAAGTTAAATCAACACAAGTATGTGAAGTTGTAACTAGCATGTTACACTTCTATGTCTTGAACTTACAAAGTTTCAAGAATAATAATCAAGTCTTTAACTAGTAAATACTTGACCATGAACATAAATCACAAATTTAACTAAGTAAAAGTGAAACAAATAACTAGATCTACAAGTTTTATGTTTACATTTGTTTCATACTTGAGAAGATCAAACCAAATTGTAGATCTTAATAGTTCAAGTCAACAATATAAACAATAAGAAAGTTTTGAAACTTATGAACTTGAAAACATGAAATTAAAGTGAACATAAATAAAGTAAGTAACTAGATCTTTAAGTATTTGTTCATGTTTGTATCATGCTTGAGAAGATTCAACTAAGTTTTGAATCTTAAGAGTTCAAGTCTACAAATCATGAAAACAAAGAAAGATCTTAAGGTTTATGAACTTGAAACATGAAATTACATAATTATGGAACTACAAACTAGTGAGTTTGAGTTCTTGTTCTTGGTTCTTCAAAATCAAAAGAAGAAACCAAGATCTAAGAAGATTCAAGCTAAAGAGACTTGATCTTTACAACAAACAAGTAATAATTACAAACAACAAGTAATAAACAAAAGATGATGATGATTATTGATGTTTATAGTTTCGGTTTTTGCAAGCAAAAGGAAGAAGAAAAAAAGTCTAATACTTACAAGAGGAAGAGAGAAAATTTAGAGAGTTTGAGAGTAGTTTGAATGTGTGAGAGAAAGAAATGAAATGCAAGTAATACAAGTATCAAATAAAAGAGAAAAAAAATGAACTCCTTTAGTCCCTAGGTGGTGGACGGTTTTGTGGTTCAAAAGGGAGGGTCAAAAATTGCTTTCTTGTGTGGGATAATGGTGAGAGCTAAAATGGGTAACAAGTTAAAAGAAGTCTTGCATGCTTGAGACAACTTTGTCTCTAAATTAGCCTAATTAAACCTTGATTATACTTAACATAAACTAGCTTACTAGAATGGGCTTACAAGTCCATTTAAGTGTAGGGTGGGCTTACTAGTCCAAGTCCATTAATTAAAGGCCCACGTCCAATTAAAGATGCAATTTAAATAATTAAAGCCCAAGTAATTAATCACTAACCTTGATTAATTAAAATGATTAATAATAAATAATCATGAATGTAAATAATATTCTAAAAATATTATTCGCGAAGTTTCGTGTGTCGCAGAGACGTTTCGGGCCCTTAAAAGTCAAGTACGGGCAATCATGGAAACATGTAAATGTAATTATATACATTCGTTTAATCACACGTATTAATAATAATAATTATTAATAAATAAATGTTGGAAAATCCAGGGTCGTTACATTACCCACCTGTTAAAGAAAATTTCGTCCCGAAATTTAAGCTGAAGTAGATGGAGGAGTCGGGAAAAGATGAGGATATTTCCGCATCATTTGATCCTCTCGTTCCCAAGTAAACTCAGGTCCTCGTTTGGCATTCCATCGTACTCGTACAATCGGATTCTTGTTGCGTTTCAAAGTTTTGATCTCACGATCCATAATCTCAACAGGTTCCTCCACAAAGTGGAGTTTGTCATCAATAGTAAGTTCTTCCAATGGTATGATGAGTTCGGGTGCAGCAAGACACTTCTTCAAGTTTGACACATGGAAGGTAGGATGAACTGAGCTCAATTGTGCTGGTAGATCCAAACGGTATGCAACTGGTCCAACACGTTCCAAGATCTCGAAAGGACCAATGTATCGTGGGTTCAACTTTCCACGTTTTCCAAAACGGATCACACCTTTCCAAGGTGCAACCTTCAACATTACACGATCACCAACATTAAATTCAAAGTCTTTCCGTTTAAGATCGGCATAACTCTTTTGGCGATCACGGGCAGTCTTAAGTCTAGCTTGGATCTGAGCAATCTTCTTCGTGGTTTCGTGGACTACCTCGGGTCCGGTGATTTGCTTTTCGCCTACTTCGGCCCAACAAATAGGAGATCGGCACTTACGACCATACAATGCTTCAAAAGGTGCAGCATTAATGCTTGAGTGATAACTGTTGTTGTACGAGAATTCGGCGAGTGGCAAATGCCTTTCCCAGGCCCTTCCAAAATCAATGACACATGCACGCAGCATGTCCTCCAAGGTCTGAATCGTTCGTTCACTTTGCCCGTCAGTCTGAGGATGATAAGCAGTACTCATGTCAAGACGAGTTCCCATGGCTTCTTGCAAAGAACGCCAAAATCTGGAAGCAAAACGGGGATCGCGATCGGAGATGATTGATAAAGGTACACCATGACGAGATACAACCTCTTTGATGTACAGCTGAGCAAGTCTTTCCATTGTATCAGTTTCCTTCATTGCTAGGAAGTGTGCAGATTTGGTGAGGCGGTCAACAATAACCTAAATAGTATCGCATCCGCCCACCGTCTTCGGCAGCTTAGTAATGAAATCCATTGTGATCCTTTCCCACTTCCATTGTGGGATTTC
Organism: Rutidosis leptorrhynchoides; assembly: GCF_046630445.1. NCBI lineage: Eukaryota > Viridiplantae > Streptophyta > Magnoliopsida > Asterales > Asteraceae > Rutidosis > Rutidosis leptorrhynchoides. The sequence goes on along the minus strand of NC_092335.1, from coordinate 440,388,323 downwards.
CGGCTGTTGAAGTAACCCAGAAGGTCTCTGATGCTCGGCTTTAACCTTCGAGCAAGTCAAACACTTACCAACATAAGTCGCAACGTCCTTCTTAAGATTCGGCCACCAATACTGTTCTTTAAGGTCGTGGTACATCTTACCCGCACCGGGGTGAATCGAATATCTCGATTTGTGTGCTTCATCAAGTATCAGGTTTCGTAGATCTCCATAATAAGGTACCCAAATTCTTCCGGCATAACATCGGAGTCCAGACTCTCTAACCTCGAATCGAGAGACAAGTATGTTCAAATGCTCGTGAGATATGTTCTCCTCCTTGAGAGCCTCAACTTGGGCTACTCTGATCTGGTTGTTGAGGTTCGAATGGATGGTGATGTTCAGAGCCCTAACATGGAGAGGTGCCGTCCTCTCCTTTCGGCTTAAAGCGTCAGCTACAACATTGGCCTTGCCAGGGTGATAACGGAGTTCACAATCGTAGTCGTTGAGCGTCTCGATCCATCGACGCTGTCTCATATTCAGTTGCTTCTGATCGAAGATGTGCTGGAGACTCTTGTGATCGGTGAAGATAGTGCTCTTAGTTCCATACAAATAATGTCTCCACAATTTGAGTGCAAAGACAACGGCTCCAAGTTCAAGATCATGTGTAGTGTAGTTCCGCTCGTGAATCTTCAGTTGGCGGGAGGCATAGGCAATAACCTTTGATCGTTGCATCAGTACACAACCAAAACCACTCTTCGATGCATCGCAATAAACAACAAAGTCATCACTACCTTCAGGAAGTGATAGGATAGGTGCGGAGGTTAACTTCTTCTTCAAAGTTTGGAATGCTGATTCGTGTGCGGGTTCCCAAATGAACTGCTTGCCCTTGTGAGTCAGTGCGGTCAAAGGACGCGCAATCAGAGAAAATCCTTCGATAAACCTTCGATAATAACCGGCGAGACCTAGAAATTGGCGAATATGCGTTGGAGTAGTGGGGGTCTCCCACTTGCTGATGGCTTCAATCTTGGCGGGATCAACTTTGATACCCTGGTCGCTCACAACATGACCCAAAAATTGTACCTCCTTCAACCAAAATTCACACTTGGAGAATTTGGCGTAAAGTTGCTCTTGTCTTAAGAGTTCAAGCACTAATCGGAGGTGTTGCTCATGTTCTTCTTCGCTCTTAGAGTAGATGAGGATATCATCTATGAAGACGATAACAAACTTGTCCAAGTAAGGCTTGCAGACACGATTCATGAGGTCCATGAACACGGCAGGTGCATTTGTCAAACCGAATGGCATCACGAGGAACTCATAATGACCATAACGGGTCCTGAATACAGTTTTCATCACGTCACTTTCCTTCACCCTCAGCTGGTGATATCCGGATCGTAAATCGATCTTTGAATAAACGCTCGATCCTTGTAGTTGATCAAAAAGATCGTCAATTCGTGGAAGAGGATATCGATTCTTGATAGTCAATTTGTTGAGTTCACGGTAGTCGATACACATATGGAAGGATCCATCCTTCTTCTTCACAAACAACACCGGTGCGCCCCAAGGCGAGAAGCTTGGTTGGATAAACCCTCGATCTAATAGCTCTTGTAGTTGACTCTGTAATTCTTGCATCTCGGAAGGTGCGAGTCTATAAGGTGCGCAAGCTACAGGTCCATTTAAGTGTAGGGTGGGCTTACTAGTCCAAGTCCATTTAAGTGTAGGGTGGGCTTACTAGTCCAAGTCCATTAATTAAAGGCCCAAGTCCAATTAAAGATGCAATTTAAATAATTAAAGCCCAAGTAAATAATCACTAACCTTGATTAATTAAAATGATTAATAATAAATAATCATGAATGTAAATAATATTCTAAAAATATTATTCGCGAAGTTTCGTGTGTCGCAGAGACGTTTCGGGCCCTTAAAAGTCAAGTACGGGCAATCATGGAAACATGTAAATGTAATTATATACATTCGTTTAATCACACGTATTAATAATAATAATTATTAATAAATAAATGTTGGAAAATCCAGGGTCGTTACACCGAGAATCAAAACGCCGTTAACTCCCTTAGACAATACTTATGTTGTTGAAGTAGCTAATGGTAAAGAACTTACTGCTAAGACTGTACATCGTAAATGCAACATTAATCTGGGTGCTAGGGATTTTGAGATAGACTTGATACCGATTGAACTTGGTAGTTTTGATATTGTTATTGGTATGGATTGGTTATCCGTGAACCGTGCTGAGATCGTGCGTTATGATAAGGCTATTCGTATTACTGATGTGATTGGAGAGCCACTGATGGTCTTTGGAGATAAGAAATGCACACAGTTAAATCTTATTAGCTGTATGAAAGTTCTTAAACATCTCCGCAAAGGCTGTCATGCTATTCTTGCTCATGTTGTTAATCCTAGTAAGGAAGTGAAGAACGTTGATGACGTTCACATTGTTAGGGATTTTCCCGAGGTGTTTCCCGATGACTTACCTGGCCTTCCGCCGTAACGTGCGGTAGAATTTTAAATTGATCTTGTTCCCGGCGCTGCTCCTGTAGCACGTGCTCCTTATCGTCTTGCGCCTTCCGAACTTCAAGAATTGTCGAGTCAACTCCGTGGGTTGTTAGACAAAGGTTTTATTCGTCCTAGTTCGTCCCCTTGGGGAGCTCCCGTTCTGTTTGTTAAGAAGAAGGATGGTTCTTTTCGTGTATGCATTGATTATCGTGAACTGAATAAGCTCACTTTAAAAATCGTTATCCTCTACCGAGAATTGATGATCTGTTCGATCAGCTTCAGGGTTCTTCCGTTTATTCAAAAATTGATCTTCGTTCTGGCTATCATCAGTTGCGTGTTAAAGAATCTGATGTTTCAAAAACTGCTTTTCGCACCCGTTACGGTCACTTTGAATTTCTTGTTATGCCGTTCGGATTGACAAATGCACCTGCTGTGTTCATAGACCTCATGAACCGTGTGTGTAGACCCTATCTGGACAAGCTCGTTATTGTTTTCATCGACGACATCCTTATCTATTCTAAGAGTGATGAAGAGCACGAAGAACACTTGAGGTTAGTGCTTGATTTGTTAAATAAAGAAGAGTTGTACGCTAAGTTCTCTAAGTGTGCTTTTTGGTTAAGAGAAGTTCAGTTCCTTGGTCATATTGTTAATAAACAGGGAATACAAGTTGATCCTGCTAAAATTGAGGCGATTGAAAAGTGGGAAACCCCGAAAACTCCTACTCAGATTCGTCAGTTCTTAGGGTTGGCAGGTTATTATCGAAGGTTCATTCAGGATTTCTCTCGTATTGCAAAACCTCTGACTGCTTTAACGCATAAGGGGAAGAAGTATGAGTGGAAGGATGAACAAGAGAATGCTTTTCAGATTTTGAAGAAGAAGTTGACTACCGCTCCAATTTTGTCACTACCGGAGGGTAATGACGATTTTGTTGTTTATTGTGATGCATCGCGACAAGGCTATGGTTGCGTTTTGATGCAACGAAAGAAGGTTATTGCGTATGCGTCACGACAGTTGAAGATTCACGAACAGAACTATACAACTCATGATTTAGAGTTGGGGGCTGTTGTTTTTGCGCTTAAAATATGGAGACACTATCTTTATGGTGTTAAGAGTACTGTGTACACCGATCACAAGAGTCTTCAACATATCCTCGATCAGAAACAGTTGAACATGAGACAATGAAGATGGATTGAGACGTTGAATGATTATAATTGTGACCTTTTGTATCACCCGGGTAAGGCCAATGTTGTGGCTGATGCATTGAGTCGTAAAGAAAGGACTGAACCTCGCAGGGTTAGGGCCTTGAATATGACAATTAGATCAAACCTCGTTAGGCAGATTCTTGAGGCACAACAAGAAGCCTTAAAGGAGGAGAATTTCGTGAAGGAGAATGTAGAAAAGGTAGCTAAGAAGTTCGAAGTATGAGCTGATGGTACTAGGTATTTTGCGGGACGTCTATGGGTTCCGAAATTTGGAGGTCTTAGACAACTTGTTTTGGATGAGGCTCATAAGTCTATATACTCTATTCATCCTGGTTCAAGAAAGATGTATCAGGATCTTAAGGAGCTGTATTGGTGGCATAATTTGAAAGGTGATGTAGCTAAGTATGTGATTAAGTGTTTGACCTGTGCTAAGGTCAAAGCTGAACATCAAAAACCATCTGGACTTTTGGTGCAACCAGATATTCCCGAGTGGAAGTGGGAAGGTATCACTATGGATTTTATTACTAAGTTACCAAGAGTTTCGGGTGGCTATGATGTGATTTGGGTGATTGTAGATCGACTCACTAAGTCAGCTCACTTTTTGCCGATTAGGGAAACGGATTCGATGGAGAAACTCACCCGTTTGTATTTGAAAGAGATTGTTTCTAGGCATGGTGTTCCCGTGTCCATTATTTCCGACCGAGACAGTCGATTTGTGTTGAGGTTTTGGCGATCTTTACAGGAAGCCTTGGGTACTAGGTTGGATATGAGCACCGCTTATCATCCTCAAACGGATGGTCAAAGTGAAAGGACCATTCAGACATTAGAAGATATGTTGCGAGCGTGCGTCATCGATTTTGGAAATGGGTGGGATAAATATTTGCCGCTAGCTGAGTTTTCTTATAACAACAGTTACCACGCAAGTATTAAATCCGCACCGTTTGAAGCTTTGTACGGTAGGAAATGTAGGTTTCCTATTTGTTGGAATGAGGTTGGGGATGCTCAACTTACAGGTCGAGAGATTATTCACGAGACTACTGAGAAGATTGTACAAATTAAAGAAAGGTTGAGAACTGCTAGAAGTCGGCAAAAGAGTTATGCCGATAAGGGAAGGAAAGATGTTGAATTTCAAGTTGGTGATCGTGTTATGTTAAAGGTTTCGCCTTGGAAGGGCGTAATCCATTTTGGTAAAAGGGGAAAGTTAAGTCCTCGTTTCGTGGGACCTTTTGAGATCATTGAAAGAGTTGGACCGGTGGCTTATCGTTTGAAATTGCCACAAGAACTCAGTGCTGTTCACGATGTTTTCCATATTTCGAATTTAAAGAAGTGTTTGGCTGAATTTGATCAGACTATTCCTTTGGAGGAACTTCAAGTTGATAAGTAATTGCATTTTATTGAGGAGCCTGTTGAAATCATGGACCGAGAGGTTAAGACTCTTAAACAGAGCAGAATTCCCATTGTTCGGGTCAGATGGAACGTTAGACGCGGTCCCGAGTTCACTTGGGAGCGTGAAGACCAGATGAAGCAGAAATACCCGCATTTGTTCTCAGATGCCGAGTCAACCCCTGCGCCTGCTTAAATTTCGGGACGAAATTTCCGTAACGGGAAGGTACTGTCACGACCCTACTTTTTCCGTTATCTTTTTTAGTTAATTATTTAACGACCGTTAACTGTTAGTGTGCCACGTCATTTCTATGACCTGTATTATTATTTTTGTAATAATATATATATATTAATTATTATGTGTTATGTGAATATTTGTATTCATATTTTAATTTATACGTTTCTACGTCTCGCGGATTTTCATCCGGCGAATCTTTTTGGTTTTCAAACCAACGGTCGAGTTTTTGGGACATTTAAATCCTAAATATTTTAAATATGATATTTTAAGATCATATTATTATATAGTGTATTTATATTTATTTTTCGTCGCGCGTTTGTTATCTTTCCGGATTTCAAATCGCGTAAGTGCATTTTCGCGTTTCAGGATTCGTTTGGGCTTTCGGGCTACAAGGAATTATCAATTAACAAGTTTGGCCCACCATGGGGCCCACCCCATCTCAAAATCGGCCGAACCCCTTAGAGGGGTGGAGCCTTGCCTTGTTTTTTTTCCATTTTGTGATTTACAATTCACTTTCTAAAAACCTAGCTCCTAAATAATTCCCTAATATTTTTCTTTCTCCCTTTTGGCTCCTTGGCCGTCGCCATCCTCACCCAACATCACCATCATCATCTAAAATTATAGCTTGGATCAAGGAGTAATTAGTATAAACGCCTTCCTCGTTCCGTTCTCTACGCGATAACATCAATCGTTTCTCGATTAGGGTATAAACCCTAACCCTAGAATTTTCAAATTTTCATTTATCTTCTGTATTTTGATGATTATTTAGTAGTATGATGTTTGTGGATTATTGTAATGATGTTTGTATGCATAAATGTACTCATAATTGCATGTATTCGGTTTATAAAATTCTGGACAGCAGCTATTTCGTGTATTCTGGGTTTGTGACTGATATAAAAGTTAAAATAAACTATTTATATGAGTTCCTCTCATCAAGACATTAATTTTAGACTCCGGATTCATGTCGTTTCGATTCCCGGAGCCCTAGTTATGATCAAATTACTATTTTGTTAAAATTGAATTGTGATATTGAAATGAACCAAGTTTGGTCCGACTTTGTGACCTTCCTTGGAGTCTTTAGGGTGTGTTAGTATGTTATGACTGATGGTGGGATGAACTTTCATGTTCGGGTCACCTAAATCCGAGCCACGGTTCACCCGGTATGACTAAAACACGGTTTCGAGTAAATTGAAGGTCCAAGTGGTGTCATGGCTGATTACCACGACTTGTGAACTGTTCTTGGTGTGTTCTTGAGTGCACCACTGTGTCGGGTGGTTTGAATAGGCGGAGATGCATATAAGGCTCGCCAGAAATCGACACCCGGGGCTCAAGATACGACCCGAGGAACTTTTGAATTAAAACTTATGATTAATTCTAAAACTTATGATAAAAATAATGAATTTCATTATTAATTAATTACTTATGATAAAAGAAGTAATTATTATTATTTAAGACTTATGATATAAATATTTATTATATCATTTAATTATTATTTATGATTTAATTAACATTTTAATTTAACTTACGATTAATAATACTTTTATTATTATTTGAAAATACTTATGATAAGTATTAAATTTATTTTATGAGAATATTATTATAAGACTTATAATAAAGATTAAATAATTATTTAATTATTATAAGACTTAATTATTATTTAATTATGATTTAATTATTAAATACTTATGATTTAATAATTATAATTAGAAACTTATGATATGGTTAATAATTCATTATTAATTAATAATACTTATGATATGATTTAAAAATTTATTATTAATTAATAATACTTATATTATGATTAATATTTAATTAATTAATTAAATACTTATGATATATTAATTATATCACTTCAACTTATATTAACTTTAATAATTCATTTTATTTAATTAAACTTATGTTATGACTTAATTATACACTTTTAACTTTAATAAACATTATAACTTATGTTATTATTATAATTTACACTTTTCAAATTAATGTTGACTATGTTTGACCAAGGTTGACTTTTGAGTTGACTTTCGGTTGACTTTGAATTTCAGTTGACTTTTGTTGACTTTCTAAATAAGGAAACTTTCCTAATTTAAAAATTTTCTAAAAATAGAATTTTCTAAATTTGGAAACTTTCCAAAAATAGAAACTTTCCAAAAATAGAAACTTTCCAAAAATAGAAACTTTTCAAAAATGGAAACCTGCTAAAAATAGAAACTTTCTATAAATAGAAAGTATGTGTCCGTACGCTGTTCCAGTCAAACCGATGCTTGCCGAGTATTGTTCTATGACTACTTGCAACATGTACAATAGCTATCATACTAAGACTTGACCTAAGTTAGTTATTTATATCGACCTGCTTTATTTATAGGTCGGCGTTGTGATCGTTCCTGATCACTTTACTCTATTTGCTGTTCGCTTGTTTGTGTGGTTTCTTCAGTTGCTTTTAAGGTGAGTTATAGTCCCGTTTTTACATACTTTTCAAAGTATATTTTTGGGATGTGATTACATGCATTTTTATTTACGTTTAGATACAAGTAACAGTTAAATTTAATTATTCATTGTGAGTTGGACAAAAATATTCCCTAGTCTGGTAACTGTAATCATTGGTTTCTACCGGTGAACGCGAATCCTACGGATAGATCTATCGGGTTTGACAACCCCATTTTGAGCTAGTCGCGGTAGCAATTTATAATCGGAATGTCTAGTACTTCGTAATTTGTTGTAGATACACTGTCCAAGTGTATATTTTTATTGTGTTTGGCAAGGGTAAATAAAGGGTTAAGTGGTTACCAGGTGGCTCATTGATAATGGAATAATGTTTAATGTTTTCTAACATTTTTAAATCTTGTGGTCTAAAGTTTACTTATTATTTAAACCTATAATTCACTCAACCTTTGTGTTGACAGTTTACTTGCATGTTTTCACAGGTACTTGAGTTTTGTGATGCTTCCGCTGTGTTTAGAAGAGTCTGCATGCATTTGGGCAGATTTTATGAAACAATTTATGAAACTTAGGCTTGCATTCTATTTTTGGATAATTTAAACTTGTGGGTTTGTTGGCAAGGTTTTGTGTCAACTTTTGGTTTATTACTATGGTTGGTTGTTTTGAAACTACATATTTTCGTTTGTTTCCTTTTTGGGAAACATTTGAAATAAAAGAATGCAACTTTGTTTATTTAATTCATTTAAGTCCGATCAAGCTGTGGGACCAACTGACGGATCCGTTAAGTGTTTTGACGGGGTCGTCACAACATCCAAAGTTTGGGACGGCGTCCAGCTCAAAACAACTGGGACGGCGTCCAAGCAATTGGGACGGCGTCCCAATGGTCTTCCAGCTACTGATCACGGGTCCAACTCACACGAGCGAAAAACCCGCTTCCCGACACTTTCAAACAAAAACCTTTTTACCACAAGTCAATATAAGTGAAACTAAGAGATTTTCATCATCAAATAAAGTTTTACATCAACGGGCCCACATCGCCCATTTTACGAGTTTCGTTCAAAAATAAAAGTTTCGACCAAATATAAGTTTAAGTTCCAAACGACACTAGAGCATGGTGTTTGGGGTTAAACTACCCAATCTCGGTCGAACTCCAAAAGCTAACACCCAAAAGCATCCCCTAACAAAACAAGTGGGAGATCACTAATCCAATTGAACGCTCTTACCCTTGTCAACGCCCGAGCCTATAAAAAGGTAAACAACGAGAGGGTAAGCAAAGCTTAGTGAATGCAATAATTATAAGAATACATATATAATTATACCTACTTGCATACACTTACACAACCGCAAACATGCTAGCAAACAACATTAGCTTATCGTCGCAATAACAAGCTATAATTCACCAATACCCCCAAGCTAGCATAACAACCGCATATAAATATAACTCGAATAATATAATATGCTTACGACACAAATAACCATGGTTAACCAATAGTACAAGGGAACGGCGCTCGCGAAAATGCCATCAGTGTTCACAACATCCGTTAGGGCACTTAACACCTCGCACCACTAACCCCTAGGTTGGCACCTTAACACCTCGGCACTTCACCCCGAGTGGCATCTTAACACCTCGATGCTTCACTCATTATTTTACGGAGTGGTGTCTTAACACCTCGACACTACACTCCTAGGTGGCATCTTAACACCTCGATGCTACACCCGAGTGGCATCTTAACACCTCGATGCTACACTCTTCACGTGAAACGTGGTGTCTTAACACCTCGACACTACACATTTCACGCTACAACAAATAGATACATTATATACCTACGCATATAATTATTCCACTCACCTCAAAGTCTTGTGAAAAGATACCCGAGCTTGCGAAACCTCAAAGTAACGTACCTATCACGTTATACATATTATTAAACGCAAACTCAAGTCGGTCAACCAATTCTTTCACCATTCCTAAGTCATTTTGACCCAAAGTGCAATCCCGACCCATTTTGCACCATTAACCCTAATAATGGGTCAACTTCACCAAAAACCCTAAACCTAGTCAAATATGGTCTTATTACATTTTTAAATCACCAATTTAACTCATTTTCACACATGCAAGACCACTTAGGTCATTAAAGACCCATTTGACCCATTTCAAGGTCAACACACCCATTTGGGTCATCCACAACCCAAATGACACCCACTAACATTAACTATAAGTGTACTAGTGATTTGTTAGGCCTTTAAGACCCATTTACCCCTTTCAAAACCCTAGGTTAGTCACCATTTGGGTCTTCATGACCCAAACTTACCCAAAACCCCCAAATTACTCACAAATGGGTTTTATGTGCAACACTAACCCAAACCCTAACCCTTAAACACATTAAACTAAGGTAATCAAGTTTAGGGCTTACCACCACAATCAAAACGAAGCTAACGAGGAGATGAACAACTTTAATGCTCGAGCTAGAACCCGAAACAAGCTTTTTCCTCTCCTATTTGAGCTTTCTCACACTTAAATGCACTCTCACTCTAGAATTGAAGTGGATGAGGTTTAGTGGTTGGAAATGGAGTAATGAAGCTCAACAAAACTGATCTAGGGCCTTTAATTCGTCCACAAAGTGAAATTACCAAAATGCCCATCTAAAATTTCTAAAAACAAAAAGGCTTGTCTGCCAGCCATTCTGGACGGCGTCCAGAAAGTTGGACGGCATCCAGGCCTTTAATCTGGGATGGCGTCCCGCCCATTTGGACACCGTCCCACCAGTCTGAGGAAACCGGATCTTACAATATCCCAACATAGGATTTCGTGAATTAGAAAGAGCTTCTAACATGCAACATAAAGAAGCATGTTATGCTTACGGGTTAGTGATGTTCGCTTCTCACCAAAGTGAGAAAAAGAACATCGGATTACAACTATTAAATGAAACATTCCCACAAGTGACGGACTCAGTAGTTGGGGTAAGAAACAAGGTTTTTAGATTGCTACGAGGCTGTTGGGCATTACGAAATCCTCGTTCTTTTGACGATATTACAACATGCTGCCTAGCCAATGGTCATAACGGTTACTTTCCATAAGATCAAGGATGGGAAGTCATTTTAGTAAAATCAGAATGCATGATCTGTTTCTGGACTTATAAATTACGTGTCTTTATTGCCTTTACTGAACAACTTGCGTATTAATTAGAATTACCTTTATAGCTGTCGTGTAGCAAGTTATTATGTGCTATATTTCATTCTATATGTATAATAGTGGTATTGTATGTTTGTAAAATATTGTATAAAAGTTTGAACGCAAAATATTATTGTAATAAGTTTTTCATATAGAATCGTAGTAGTTGAATTGTATAATAGCTACTAAGTATGAACTTAACGGGTAGGTACTACCCGAATTAAAACTATAAAATGCTAATATGAAGAAAAAGCTTTTATAAATAAGTTCATATTATGCTACGAAATACTATTGACTACTCTTAAATTCTATATGATTAACTCAATTCTTTTGAGCTATTTTTGAAGGAAATGGCACCGGCGACTCGTCAGAATTTGAACATGAGCGAGGAAGACTTCCGTGTTTTCCTTGCATCAAACATAGCCGCAGTATAGGCTGCGATGCAAAATAACAATAACTCTAGATCTAGCAGTGGAACTAATTCCACAAGAAATCGTGTAGGATGCTCCTACAAAGAATTCACTGCCTGCAAACCTTTGGAATTTGATGGAACCGAAGGACTAATTGGATTGAAACGGTGGACGAGAAGGTCAAATCGGTGTTTGCCATAAGTAAGTGTACTGAAGAGGACAAAGTTAAGTACGCTACGCATTCCTTCACAGGTACTGCGTTAACGTGGTGGAACACCTATCTTGAACAGGTAGGACAAAATGCTGCTTACGCACTACCGTGGTCGACATTCAAGCAATTGATAAACGAGCAGTACCGTCCTAGAAATGAAGTCAATAAGCTCAAGGTAGAACTTAGAGAGTTACGAACACAAGGATTCGACATTACCACATATGAACGACGATTCAAAGAGTTGTGCCTATTGTGTCCGGGAGCGTTCGAAGATGAAGAAGAGAAGATCGACGCGTTTGTAAAAGGGTTACCAGTAAGGATTCAAGAAGATGTGAGTTCACACGAGCCCGCTTCCATACAGAAGGCAAGTCGAATGGCTCATAAACTCATAAATCAGATTGAGGGGAGAATTAAAGAACAGGCGGCCGAAGAAGCCAACACGAAACAACTCAAGAGAAAGTGGGAGGAAAACGGTGACAAGAGTCACCAGTACAACAACAATCACAATTACAACCACAACCGCAATAACAATCGCAACAATAACCGCAATCCTAACAATAACTACAACAAACGTCCCAACAACAACAACAACTACTACTACAACAACCGTTTCAACAACAATAACAATCCCAACAACAACCTCAATAACAACAAATAACAGAAACAACCATGCTTCAGGTGTGCAGAGTACCATCCGAATGTGTTTTGCTCAACAGTTTGCACCAAGTGTAAGAGAAGTGGTCATGGCGTGGCAAAATGTGAGATTTACGGACCAAAGAACAACAAAAATAAAGAAATAAATAAGGTTGGAACAAATAATGCCGACGTGGTTTGTTATAAATGTGGAAAACCGGGCCACATTATTAGAAATTGCCCAAACCAAGGGAATACTAATGGGCAAGGCCGCGGAAGAGTTTTAAATATTAATGCGGCAGAAGCGCAGGAAGACCCGGAGCTTGTTACGGGTACGTTTCTTATTGACAATACATCTGCTTATGTTTTATTTGATTCGGGTGCGGATAGAAGCTATATGAGTAGAGATTTTTGTGCTAAATTAAGTTGCCCATTGACACATTTGGATAGTAAATTTTTACTCGAATTAGCAAACGGTAAATTAATTTCAGCAGATAATATATGTCGGGATAGAGAAATTAAACTGGGGAATGAAACGTTTAAAATTAATTTAATACCAGTCGAGTTAGGGAGTTTTGATATAATAATTGGCATGGACTGGTTGAAAAAGGTGAGAGCAGAGATCGTTTGTTACAAAAATGCGATTCGCATTATGCGTGAAAAGGGAAGACCTTTAATGGTGTACGAAGAAAAGAACAATGCGAAATTAAATCTTATTAGTAGTTTGAAGGCGCAAAAACTAATAAGAAAAGGTTGTTACGTCATTCTAGCACACATCAAGGAAGTTAAACCTGAAGAAAATAACATCAGTGATGTTCCCGTCGCAAAAGAATTTCCCGATGTATTTCCAAAAGAATTACCTGGATTACCCCCACATCGATCCGTTGAATTTCAAATAGATCTTGTACCAGGAGCTGCACCAATAGCTTGTGCTCCATACAGACTCGCACCCAGCGAAATGAAAGAATTACAAAGTCAGTTACAAGAACTTTTAGAGCGTGGTTTCATTCGACCAAGTACATCACCATGAGGAGCTCCTGTTTTGTTTGTCAAGAAGAAGGTGTAGTGACCCGAACTTTTCCATGTTTATATATATTAATTGAGATTGATATTTACATGATTAAATGTTTCCAACATGTTAAGCAATCAAACTTGTTAAGACTTGATTAATTGAAATATGTTTCATATAGACAATTGACCACCCAAGTTGACCGGCGATTCACGAACGTTAAAACTTGCAAAAACGACTTGACGATATATATATGGATATACATATGGTTAACATGAGATTATGATAAGTAATTATCTCCATAAGTATATTAACAATGAGTTATATACATATAAACAAGACTACTAACTTAAGGATTTCGAAACGAGACATATATGTAACGATTATCGTTGTAACGACATTTAAATGTATATATATCATATTAAGATATATTAATATATCATAATATCATGATAATATAATAATTTAACATCTCATTAGATATAATAAACAATGGGTTAACAACATTAATTGAGATCGTTAACTTAAAGGTTTCAAAACAACACTTACATGTAACGACTAACGATGACTTAACGACTCCGTTAAAATGTATATACATGTAGTGTATTTAGATGTATTAAAATACTTTTGGAAGACTTCAAGACATATATCAAAACACACATACTTAACGAAAATGGTTACAGTTACTTTCCCATTCTTTTCTTTCATCAAGAATTCTAGTCGTATTCTTACCCGTATTATACACAGCTTCAAAACGTACTTACTATGGGTATATACCAATAGGAACTAGCATGGGATTCCACTCTTGATTATGTCATGTATGACTAATCAATTTTAACTTCTACCATGAGCTAGTCAACTAACTAGAACTCCTTTTAACCCCACTCACCACTCACCACTCACCACTCACCAATTAACACTCATCATTCACTCCATTTCACTTCCAAATCTCTTTCTAATTCTCTCTCAACACACCCACACTATTATGAACGTATTTTTCCAGTAGTTAATCATCATCTTCATCAAAAATCACTTCAAGAATCAAGCTATAATCATCATAGGAAGAACACTTCAAGAATACTTCAAAAATCCCTTCAAGTTTACTAATTTACTTCCAAGCTTTCTAATCCATTCCAAGTAATCATCTAAGATCAAGAAACCTTTGTTATATATAGTAGGTTATCTTTCTTATTCAAGGTAATATTCATATTCAAACTTTGATTCAATTTCTATAACTATAAACTATCTTAATTCGAGCAAAAATCTTACTTGAACTTGTTTTTGTGTCATGATCCTACTTCAAGAACTTTCAAGCCATCCAAGATCCTTTGAAGCTAGATCATTTCTTGTCACTTCCAGTAGGTTTACCTACTAAACTTGAGGTAGTAATGATGTTCATAACATCATTCGATTCATATATATAAAACTATCTTATTCGAAGGTTTAAACTCGTAATCACTAGAACATAGTTTAGTTAATTCTAAACTTGTTCGCAAACAAAAGTTAATCCTTCTAACTTGACTTTTAAAATTAACTAAACACATGTTCTATATCTATATGATATGCTAACTTAATGATTTAAAACCTGGAAACACGAAAAACACCGTAAAACCGGATTTACGCCGTCGTAGTAACACCGCGGGCTGTTTTGGGTTAGTTAATTAAAAACTATGATAAACTTTGATTTAAAAGTTGTTATTCTGAGAAAATGATTTTTATTATGAACATGAAACTATATCCAAAAATTATGGTTAAACTCAAAGTGGAAGTATGTTTTCTAAAATGGTCATCTAGACGTCGTTCTTTCGACTGAAATGACTACCTTTACAAAAACGACTTGTAACTTATTTTTCCGACTATAAACCTATACTTTTTCTGTTTAGATTCATAAAATACAGTTCAATATGAAACCATAGCAATTTGATTCATTCAAAACGGATTTAAAATGAAGAAGTTATGGGTAAAACAAGATTGGATAATTTTTATCATTTTAGCTACGTGAAAATGGGTAACAAATCTATTCCAACCATAACTTAATCAACTTGTATTGTATATTATGTAATCTTGAGATACCATAGACACGTATACAATGTTTCGACCTATCATGTTGACACATCTATATATATTTCGGAACAACCATAGACACTCTATATGTGAATGTTGGAGTTAGCTATACAGGGTTGAGGTTGATTCCAAAATATATATAGTTTGAGTTGTGATCAATACTGAGATACGTATACACTGGGTCGTGGATTGATTCAAGATAATATTATTGATTTATTTCTGTACATCTAACTGTGGACAACTAGTTGTAGGTTACTAACGAGGACAGCTGACTTAATAAACTTAAAACATCAAAATATATTAAAAGTGTTGTAAATATATTTTGAACATACTTTAATATATATGTATATATTGTTATAGGTTCGTGAATCAACAGTGGCCAAGTCTTACTTCTCGACGAAGTAAAAATCTGTGAAAGTGAGTTATAGTCCCACTTTTAAAATCTAATATTTTTGGGATGAGAATACATGCAGGTTTTATAAATGATTTACAAAATAGACACAAGTACGTGAAACTACATTCTATGGTTGAATTATCGAAATCGAATATGCCCCTTTTTATTAAGTCTGGTAATCTAAGAATTAGGGAACAGACACCCTAATTGACGCGAATC
Source organism: Rutidosis leptorrhynchoides (assembly GCF_046630445.1). Lineage (NCBI taxonomy): Eukaryota > Viridiplantae > Streptophyta > Magnoliopsida > Asterales > Asteraceae > Rutidosis > Rutidosis leptorrhynchoides. The sequence goes on along the minus strand of NC_092335.1, from coordinate 440,372,474 downwards.
CTAAAGATAGATCTATTGGGCCTAACAAACCCCATCCAAAGTACCGGATGCTTTAGTACTTCGAAATTATATCATATCCGAAGGGTGTCCCGGAATGATGGGGATATTCTTATATATGCATCTTGTTATTGTCGGTTACCAGGTGTTCACCATATGAATGATTTTTATCTCTATGTATGGGATGTGTATTGAAATATGAAATCTTGTGGTCTATTATTATGATTTGATATATATAGGTTAAACCTATAACTCACCAACATTTTTGTTGACGTTTTAAGCATGTTTATTCTCAGGTGATTATTAAGAGCTTCCGCTGTCGCATACTTAAATAAGGACGAGATTTGGAGTCCATGCTTGTATGATATTGTGTAAAAACTGCATTCAAGAAACTTATTTTGTTGTAACATATTTGTATTGTAAATCATTATGTAATGGTCGTGTGTAAACAGGATATTTTAGATTATCATTATTTGATAATCTACGTAAAGCTTTTTAAACCTTTATTGATAAAATAAAGGTTATGGTTTGTTTTAAAATGAATGCAGTCTTTGAAAAACGTCTCATATAGAGGTCAAAACCTCGCAACGAAATCAATTAATATGGAACGTTTTTAATCAATAAGAACGGGACATTTCAGTTGGTATCAGAGCGTTGGTCTTAGAGAACCAGAAAATTTGCATTAGTGTGTCTTATCGAGTTTGTTAGGATGCATTAGTGATTCTGGACTTCGACCGTGTTTTCTTTAAAAATGATTGCTTAACATTTTGTTGGAAACTATATATTTTTAACATATGAATATTATGTGATATATTAATCTCTTAACGTGTTTGATATTATGTGATAGATGTCTACCTCTAGAACAAGTCCCATTGACTCACCTAATAATAATGAAGAGTCAAATGTAAATTGGAATGATTCGTGGACTGATTCACAAGTTCCCGAAGAGGAACCGGAAGAAGAGTCGGAACCAGAAGAAGAATCGGAATCGGAAGAAGAATCGGAACCGGATGAAGAAATAGAATCGGTGGGGGAAATAATAAAACGGTTAAGTAAAAGAAAATCCTCAACCAACCGACCAAGGTTAATTATGGTCAATGGTGTTTCCGCTAAGGAAGCAAAATATTGGGAGGATTACCAATTCTCCGATGAATCGGATTCCGACGAGAATTCCGATGATGTTATAGAAATTACCCCAACTGAATTTAAAAAGGCAAAAGAAAATAATAAGGGAAAGGGCATAAAAATAGAGAAATCTAATTCCAACCCCGATGAACTTTATATGTATCGTCAACCCCCGAAGTCCTTAAGTTGTAACAATGACCCGGGAACCTCTAAACCACCAGGTTTTTCTAAACCAATGTGGAAAATAACGGCTCGTATTAGGGGAACATCATATATCCCTAGAAACTTGGGAAAACGAACCAAAACCAAAGAAGAAGAAACAAGCGAGTCGGAATAAGATAGTTGTATTCGTGTGGTGTAATATATGTAATATAGTGTGCTTATGCTTTATGATATATGTAAAAATTGCTTGTATTAATAAGTATTTTTTTATGAATCTAACTCTTGTCTATTTTACAGTATAAAAACACAAAATGGATAGACAACCCAATATTTTAAGAGACCTACCCGGAGACATGATTGATGAAATCTTGTCTAGAGTCGGTCAGAATTCCTCGGCACAACTATTTAAGGCGAGATCAGTTTGTAAGACATTCGAAGAACGTTCCAAGAATGATTTGGTTTATAAAAGGCTTTCGTTCGGAAGATGGGGGATATCACATTGGGAAATCCATAAGTTACGATGTGTTTACTTTGACGCATATATTGCGGGGAACCCAAATGCTATTTTACGCAACGGGTTAAGAAATTATTTTGACTCAGTATATCCAAATATAGGACTTCGTGATTTAGAAAAAGCGGCTAACATGCAACATAAAGAAGCATGTTATGCTTACGGGTTAGTAATGTTCGCTTCTCACCAAAGTGAGAACAAGAACATCGGGCTACAACTATTAAACAAAACGTTCCCTCAAGTGACGGAGTCGGTAATTGGGGTAAGAAATGAGGTTTTTAGGTTATTACGAGACTGTTGGTCATTACGTAACCCTCGTCCCTTTGACGACGTTACAACACGCTGTCTTATCAACGGCCATAACGGTTATGTTCCACAAGACCAAGGATGGGAAGTAGTCCTAGTAAAACCAGAATGCATGACTTGTTTCTGGACGTATGAATTACGTGTCTTTATTGCCTTTGCTGAACGACTTGTGTACTAGCTAGAATTATCTTCACAACTATCTTGTATCAAAGTTATTGTGTGCTATATTTCATGCTTTATGTAAAATAAGCGGTATTGTAAGTTTGTAAAATATTGTATAAAAGTTTGAACGCGAAATATTATTATAATCAGTTTTTCATATAGAATTGTAGTAGTTGAATTGTATATTAGCTACTAAGTATGAACTTAACGGGTAGGTACTACCCGAATTTAAACTTATAAAACGCTAATATGAAGAAAAAGCTTTTATAAATGAGTTCATATTATGCTACGAAATACTATTAACTACTCTTAATATTCTGTATGATTAACTTGTTCCATTTAACTATTTTGAAGGAAATGGCACCGACTACTCGACACACTGTGAATATGAATGAAGAGGAATTCCGTACTTTTCTAGCTTCAAACATAGCTGCAGTACAGGCTGCGCTATATACCAACAATAACCTTGGATCTGGCAGTACAGGAAATCGTGTAGGATGCACCTACAAAGAATTCACTGCCTGCAAACCTTTAGAATTTGATGGAACCGAAGGACCGATCGGATTGAAACGGTGGACCGAGAAGGTCGAATCGGTGTTTGCCATAAGTAAGTGTACTGAAGAGGACAAAGTGAAGTACGCTACGCATACCTTCACAGGTTCTGCATTAACATGGTGGAATACCTATCTAGAGCAAGTGGGACAAGATGATGCGTACGCACTACCGTGGTCAGCATTCAAGCACTTGATGAACGAGAAGTACCGTCCCAGAACCGAGGTCAATAAGCTCAAGACAGAACTTAGAGGGTTACGAACCCAAGGATTTGATATTACCACGTATGAAAGACGATTCACAGAATTGTGCCTGTTGTGTCCGGGAGCATTCGAAGATGAGGAAGAGAAGATCGATGCGTTTGTGAAAGGATTACCAGAAAGAATCCAAGAAGATATAAGTTCACACGAGCCCGCCTCCATACAACAGGCATGTAGAATGGCTCACAAACTAGTGAACCAGATTGAAGAAAGAATTAAAGAACAGACTGCTGAAGAGGCCAATGTGAAGCAAGTCAAAAGAAAGTGGGAGGAAAACGGTGATAAGAATCGCCAATACAGCAACAACAGCAATTACAACAATAATCGCAACAATTATCCCAACAATCGCAACTACAACAAACGGCCCAACAACAACAACAACAACAACAACAACAACAACAACAGCAACCACAACAATCATCTTAACAACAATAATAACCGCAACAACAACAACAATCAGAAGCAGCTATGCCAAAGGTGTGAAAAGAATCACTCGGGGTTCTGCACCAAATTTTGCAACAAGTGTAAAAGAAATGGTCATAGCGCGGCGAAGTGTGATGTCTACGGACCAGGGGTTAACAGAACGAAAGGAACAAATGGTGTCGGAACAAGTAATGGCGGAGCAAGTAGTGTCGGAGCAAGTTATGCCAATGTAGTTTGTTATAAATGTGGAAAACCGGGCCACATTATTAGAAATTGCCCGAAACAGGAGAACACGAATGGACAAGGCCGCGGAAGAGTTTTCAATATTAATGCGGCAGAGGCACAGGAAGACCCGGAGCTTGTTACGGGTACGTTTCTTATTGACAATAAATCTGCTTACGTTTTATTTGATTCGGGTGCGGATAGAAGCTATATGAGTAGAGATTTTTGTGCTAAATTAAGTTGTCCATTGACGCCTTTGGATAGTAAATTTTTACTCGAATTAGCAAATGGTAAATTAATTTCAGCAGATAATATATGTCGGAATCGAGAAATTAAACTGGTTAGCGAAACATTTAAGATTGATTTGATACCAGTAGAGTTAGGGAGTTTTGATGTGATAATCGGTATGGACTGGTTGAAAGAAGTGAAAGCAGAGATCGTCTGTTACAAAAATGCAATTCGCATTATACGAGAAAAAGGAAAACCCTTAATGGTGTACGGAGAAAAGGGCAACACGAAGCTACATCTTATTAGTAATTTGAAGGCACAAAAACTAATAAGAAAAGGTTGCTATGCTGTTCTAGCACACGTCGAGAAAGTACAAACTGAAGAAAAGAGCATCAATGATGTTCCCATTGCAAAAGAATTTCCCGATGTATTTCCGAAAGAATTACCGGGATTACCCCCACAGCGATCCGTTGAATTTCAAATAGATCTTGTACCAGGAGCTGCACCAATAGCTCGTGCTCCTTACAGACTTGCACCCAGCGAGATGAAAGAACTGCAAAGCCAATTACAAGAACTTTTAGAGCGTGGTTTCATTCGACCAAGCACATCACCGTGGGGAGCTCCTGTTTTGTTTGTCAAGAAGAAAGATGGTACATTCAGGTTGTGTATCGACTACCGAGAGTTGAACAAACTTACCATCAAGAACCGCTACCCACTACCGAGAATCGACGACTTATTTGATCAACTACAAGGCTCGTCTGTTTATTCAAAGATTGACTTACGTTCCGGGTATCATCAAATGCGGGTGAAAGAAGATGATATTCCAAAGACTGCTTTCAGAACACGTTACGGTCATTACGAGTTTATGGTCATGCCGTTTGGTTTAACTAATGCACCAGCTGTGTTCATGGACCTTATGAACCGAGTGTGTGGACCATACCTTGACAAGTTTGTCATTGTTTTCATTGATGACATACTTATTTACTCAAAGAATGACCAAGAACACGGTGAACATTTGAGAAAGGTGTTAGAAGTATTGAGGAAGGAAGAATTGTACGCTAAGTTTTCAAAGTGTGCATTTTGGTTGGAAGAAGTTCAATTCCTCGGTCACATAGTGAACAAAGAAGGTATTAAGGTGGATCCAGCAAAGATAGAAACTGTTGAAAAGTGGGAAACACCGAAAACTCCGAAACACATACGCCAGTTTTTAGGACTAGCTGGTTACTACAGAAGGTTCATCCAAGACTTTTCCAGAATAGCAAAACCCTTGACTGCATTAACGCATAAAGGGAAGAAATTTGAATGGAATGATGAACAAGAGAAAGCGTTTCAGTTATTGAAGAAAAAGCTAACTACGGCACCTATATTGTCATTGCCTGAAGGGAATGATGATTTTGTGATTTATTGTGATGCATCAAAGCAAGGTCTCGGTTGTGTATTAATGCAACGAACGAAGGTGATTGCTTATGCGTCTAGACAATTGAAGATTCACGAACAAAATTATACGACGCATGATTTGGAATTAGGCGCGGTTGTTTTTGCATTAAAGACTTGGAGGCACTACTTATATGGGGTCAAAAGTATTATATATACCGACCACAAAAGTCTTCAACACATATTTAATCAGAAACAACTGAATATGAGGCAGCGTAGGTGGATTGAATTATTGAATGATTACGACTTTGAGATTCGTTACCACCCGGGAAAGGCAAATGTGGTAGCCGATGCCTTGAGCAGGAAGGACAGAGAACCCATTCGAGTAAAATCTATGAATATAATGATTCATAATAACCTTACTACTCAAATAAAGGAGGCGCAACAAGGAGTTTTAAAAGAAGGAAATTTAAAGGATGAAATACCCAAAGGATCGGAGAAGCATCTTAATATTCGGGAAGACGGAACCCGGTATAGGGCTGAAAGGATTTGGGTACCAAAATTTGGAGATATGAGAGAAATGGTACTTAGAGAAGCTCATAAAACCAGATACTCAATACATCCTGGAACGGGGAAGATGTACAAGGATCTCAAGAAACATTTTTGGTGGCCGGGTATGAAAGCCGATGTTGCTAAATATGTAGGAGAATGTTTGACGTGTTCTAAGGTCAAAGCTGAGCATCAGAAACCATCAGGTCTACTTCAACAACCCGAAATCCCGGAATGGAAATGGGAAAACATTACCATGGATTTCATCACTAAATTGCCAAGGACTGCAAGTGGTTTTGATACTATTTGGGTAATAGTTGATCGTCTCACCAAATCAGCACACTTCCTGCCAATAAGAGAAGATGACAAGATGGAGAAGTTAGCACGACTGTATTTGAAGGAAGTCGTCTCCAGACATGGAATACCAATCTCTATTATCTCTGATAGGGATGGCAGATTTATTTCAAGATTCTGGCAGACATTACAGCAAGCATTAGGAACTCGTCTAGACATGAGTACTGCCTATCATCCACAAACCGATGGGCAGAGCGAAAGGACGATACAAACGCTTGAAGACATGCTACGAGCATGTGTTATTGATTCGGAAACAGTTGGGATCGACATCTACCGTTAGCAGAATTTTCCTACAACAACAGCTACCATTCAAGCATTGAGATGGCGCCGTTTGAAGCACTTTATGGTAGAAAGTGCAGGTCTCCGATTTGTTGGAGTGAAGTGGGGGATAGACAGATTACGGGTCCGGAGATTATACAAGAAACTACCGAGAAGATCATCCAAATTCAACAACGGTTGAAAACTGCCCAAAGTCGACAAAAGAGCTACGCTGACATTAAAAGAAAAGATATAGAATTTGAAATTGGAGAGATGGTCATGCTTAAAGTTGCACCTTGGAAAGGCGTTGTTCGATTTGGTAAACGAGGGAAATTAAATCCAAGGTATATTGGACCATTCAAGATTATTGATCGTGTCGGACCAGTAGCTTACCGACTAGAGTTACCTCAACAACTCGCGGCTGTACATAACACTTTCCACGTCTCGAATTTGAAGAAATGTTTTGCTAAAGAAGATCTCACTATTCCGTTAGATGAAATCCAAATCAACGAAAAACTTCAATTCATCGAAGAACCCGTCGAAATAATGGATCGTGAGGTTAAAAGACTTAAGCAAAACAAGATACCAATTGTTAAGGTTCGATGGAATGCTCGTAGAGGACCCGAGTTCACCTGGGAGCGTGAAGATCAGATGAAGAAGAAATACCCGCATCTATTTCCAGAAGATTCGTCAACACCTTCAACAGCTTAAAATTTCGGGACGAAATTTATTTAACGGGTAGGTACTGTAGTGACCCGAACTTTTCCATGTTTATATATATTAATTGAGATTGATATTTACATGATTAAATGTTTCCAACATGTTAAGCAATCAAACTTGTTAAGACTTGATTAATTGAAATATGTTTCATATAGACAATTGACCACCCAAGTTGACCGGCGATTCACGAACGTTAAAACTTGCAAAAACGACTTGACGATATATATATGGATATACATATGGTTAACATGAGATTATGATAAGTAATTATCTCCATAAGTATATTAACAATGAGTTATATACATATAAACAAGACTACTAACTTAAGGATTTCGAAACGAGACATATATGTAACGATTATCGTTGTAACGACATTTAAATGTATATATATCATATTAAGATATATTAATATATCATAATATCATGATAATATAATAATTTAACATCTCATTAGATATAATAAACAATGGGTTAACAACATTAATTGAGATCGTTAACTTAAAGGTTTCAAAACAACACTTACATGTAACGACTAACGATGACTTAACGACTCCGTTAAAATGTATATACATGTAGTGTATTTAGATGTATTAAAATACTTTTGGAAGACTTCAAGACATATATCAAAACACACATACTTAACGAAAATGGTTACAGTTACTTTCCCATTCTTTTCTTTCATCAAGAATTCTAGTCGTATTCTTACCCGTATTATACACAGCTTCAAAACGTACTTACTATGGGTATATACCAATAGGAACTAGCATGGGATTCCACTCTTGATTATGTCATGTATGACTAATCAATTTTAACTTCTACCATGAGCTAGTCAACTAACTAGAACTCCTTTTAACCCCACTCACCACTCACCACTCACCACTCACCAATTAACACTCATCATTCACTCCATTTCACTTCCAAATCTCTTTCTAATTCTCTCTCAACACACCCACACTATTATGAACGTATTTTTCCAGTAGTTAATCATCATCTTCATCAAAAATCACTTCAAGAATCAAGCTATAATCATCATAGGAAGAACACTTCAAGAATACTTCAAAAATCCCTTCAAGTTTACTAATTTACTTCCAAGCTTTCTAATCCATTCCAAGTAATCATCTAAGATCAAGAAACCTTTGTTATATACAGTAGGTTATCTTTCTTATTCAAGGTAATATTCATATTCAAACTTTGATTCAATTTCTATAACTATAAACTATCTTAATTCGAGCAAAAATCTTACTTGAACTTGTTTTTGTGTCATGATCCTACTTCAAGAACTTTCAAGCCATCCAAGATCCTTTGAAGCTAGATCATTTCTTGTCACTTCCAGTAGGTTTACCTACTAAACTTGAGGTAGTAATGATGTTCATAACATCATTCGATTCATATATATAAAACTATCTTATTCGAAGGTTTAAACTCGTAATCACTAGAACATAGTTTAGTTAATTCTAAACTTGTTCGCAAACAAAAGTTAATCCTTCTAACTTGACTTTTAAAATTAACTAAACACATGTTCTATATCTATATGATATGCTAACTTAATGATTTAAAACCTGGAAACACGAAAAACACCGTAAAACCGGATTTACGCCGTCGTAGTAACACCGCGGGCTGTTTTGGGTTAGTTAATTAAAAACTATGATAAACTTTGATTTAAAAGTTGTTATTCTGAGAAAATGATTTTTATTATGAACATGAAACTATATCCAAAAATTATGGTTAAACTCAAAGTGGAAGTATGTTTTCTAAAATGGTCATCTAGACGTCGTTCTTTCGACTGAAATGACTACCTTTACAAAAACGACTTGTAACTTATTTTTCCGACTATAAACCTATACTTTTTCTGTTTAGATTCATAAAATACAGTTCAATATGAAACCATAGCAATTTGATTCATTCAAAACGGATTTAAAATGAAGAAGTTATGGGTAAAACAAGATTGGATAATTTTTATCATTTTAGCTACGTGAAAATGGGTAACAAATCTATTCCAACCATAACTTAATCAACTTGTATTGTATATTATGTAATCTTGAGATACCATAGACACGTATACAATGTTTCGACCTATCATGTTGACACATCTATATATATTTCGGAACAACCATAGACACTCTATATGTGAATGTTGGAGTTAGCTATACAGGGTTGAGGTTGATTCCAAAATATATATAGTTTGAGTTGTGATCAATACTGAGATACGTATACACTGGGTCGTGGATTGATTCAAGATAATATTATTGATTTATTTCTGTACATCTAACTGTGGACAACTAGTTGTAGGTTACTAACGAGGACAGCTGACTTAATAAACTTAAAACATCAAAATATATTAAAAGTGTTGTAAATATATTTTGAACATACTTTAATATATATGTATATATTGTTATAGGTTCGTGAATCAACAGTGGCCAAGTCTTACTTCTCGACGAAGTAAAAATCTGTGAAAGTGAGTTATAGTCCCACTTTTAAAATCTAATATTTTTGGGATGAGAATACATGCAGGTTTTATAAATGATTTACAAAATAGACACAAGTACGTGAAACTACATTCTATGGTTGAATTATCGAAATCGAATATGCCCCTTTTTATTAAGTCTGGTAATCTAAGAATTAGGGAACAGACACCCTAATTGACGCGAATCCTAAAGATAGATCTATTGGGCCTAACAAACCCCATCCAAAGTACCGGATGCTTTAGTACTTCGAAATTATATCATATCCGAAGGGTGTCCCGGAATGATGGGGATATTCTTATATATGCATCTTGTTATTGTCGGTTACCAGGTGTTCACCATATGAATGATTTTTATCTCTATGTATGGGATGTGTATTGAAATATGAAATCTTGTGGTCTATTATTATGATTTGATATATATAGGTTAAACCTATAACTCACCAACATTTTTGTTGACGTTTTAAGCATGTTTATTCTCAGGTGATTATTAAGAGCTTCCGCTGTCGCATACTTAAATAAGGACGAGATTTGGAGTCCATGCTTGTATGATATTGTGTAAAAACTGCATTCAAGAAACTTATTTTGTTGTAACATATTTGTATTGTAAATCATTATGTAATGGTCGTGTGTAAACAGGATATTTTAGATTATCATTATTTGATAATCTACGTAAAGCTTTTTAAACCTTTATTGATAAAATAAAGGTTATGGTTTGTTTTAAAATGAATGCAGTCTTTGAAAAACGTCTCATATAGAGGTCAAAACCTCGCAACGAAATCAATTAATATGGAACGTTTTTAATCAATAAGAACGGGACATTTCAGAAGGATGGTACATTTAGGTTGTGTATCGACTACCGAGAGTTGAACAAACTTACCATCAAGAACCGCTACCCACTACCGAGAATCGACAACTTATTTGATCAACTACAAGGCTCGTTGGTTTATTCGAAGATTGATTTACGTTCTGGGTATCATCAAATGCGGGTGAAGGAGAATGATATTCCAAAGACTGCTTTTAGGACGCGTTACGGTCATTACGAGTTTATGGTTATACCGTTTGGGTTGACCAACACACCAGCTACCATACCTTGACAAGTTTGTCATTGTTTTCATCGATGACATACTTATTTACTCAAAGAATGACCAAGAGCATGAAGAACATTTGAGAAAAGTGCTAGAGTTGTTAAGGAAGGAAAAACTGTACGCTAATTTTTCAAAGTATGCATTTTGGTTGGAAGAAGTTCAATTTCTCGGTCACATAGTGAACAAAGAAGGTATTCAGGTGGATCCAGCAAAGATTGAAACTGTTGAAAAGTGGGAAACCCCGAAAACTCCGAAGCATATACGCTAATTTTTAGGACTGGCTGGTTACTAAAGAAGGTTCATCCAAAACTTTTCCAGAATAGCAAAACCCTTGACTGCATTAACGCATAAAAGGAAGAAATTTGAATGGAAAGATGAACAAGAAAAAGCGTTTCAATTGTTAAAGAAAAAGTTAACTACGGCACTTATATTGTCATTACCTGAAGGGAATGATGATTTTGTGATATATTGTGACGCCTCAAAGCAAGGTCTCGGTTGTGTATTAATGCGACGAACGAAAGTAATTGCTTATGCGTCTATACAATTGAAGATTCATGAGCAGAATTATACGACGCATGATTTGGAATTAGGCGCGGTTGTTTTTGCATTAAAGATTTGGAGGCACTACTTATATGGGGTCAAAAGTATTATATATACCGACCACAAAAGTCTTCAACACATATTTAATCAGAAACAACTGAACATGAGGCAGCGCAGGTGGATTGAATTGTTGAATGATTACGACTTTGAGATTCGTTATCACCCGGGGAAGGCAAATGTGGTAGCCGACGCCTTGAGCAGAAAGGACAGAGAACCCATTCGAGTAAAAGCTATGAATATAATGATTCACAATAACCTCACTACTCAAATAAAGGAGGCGCAACAAGGAGTTTTAAAAGAGGGAAATTTAAAGGATGAAATACCCAAAGGATCGGAGAACCATCTTAATATTCGGGAAGACGGAACCCGGTATAGGGTTGAAAGAATTTGGGTACCAAAATTTAGAGATATGAGAGAAATGGTACTTAGAGAAACTCATAAAACCAGATACTCAATACATCCTGGAACGGGGAAGATGTACAAGGATCTCAAGAAACATTTTTGGTGGCCGGGTATGAAAGTCGATGTTGCTAAATATGTAGGAGAATGTTTGACGTGTTCTAATGTCAAAGCTGAGCATCAGAAACCATCAGGTCTACTTCAACAACCCGAAATCCCGAAATGGAAATGGGAAAACGTTACCATGGATTTCATCACTAAATTGCCAAGGACTGCAAGTGGTTTTGATACTATTTGGGTAATAGTTGATCGTCTCACCAAATCAGCATACTTCCTGCCAATAAGAGAAGATGAAAAGATGGAGAAGTTAGCACGACTGTATTTGAAGGAAGTAGTCTCCAGACATGGAATACCAATCTCTATTATCTCTGATAGGGATGGAAGATTTATTTCAAGATTCTGGCAGACATTACAACAAGCATTAGGAACTCGTCTAGACATGAGTACTGCCTATCATCCACAAACTGATGGGCAGAGCGAAAGGACGATACAAACGCTTGAAGACATGCTACGAGCATGTGTTATTGATTTCGGAAACAGTTGGGATCGACATCTACAGTTAGCAGAATTTTCCTACAACAACAGCTACCATTCAAGCATTGAGATGGCACCATTTGAAGCACTTTATGGTAGAAAGTACAGGTCTCCGATTTATTGGAGTGAAGTGGGGGATAGACAGATTACGGGTCCGGAGATAATACAAGAAACTACCGAGAAGATCATCCAAATTCAACAACGGTTGAAAACCACCCAAAGTTGACAAAAGAGCTACGCTGACATTAAAAGAAAAGATATAGAATTTGAAATTGGAGAGATGATCATGCTTAAAGTTGCACCTTGGAAAGGCGTTGTTCGATGTAAAAGAGGGAAATTAAATCCAAGGTATATTGGACCATTCAAGATTATTGATCGTGTCGGACCAGTAGCTTACCGACATGAGTTACCTCAACAACTCGCGACTGTACATAACACTTTCTACGTCTCGAATTTGAAGAAATGTTTTGCTAAAGAAGATCTCACTATTCCATTAGACGAAATCCAAATCAACGAAAAACTTCAATTCATCGAAGAACCCGTCGAAATAATGGACCGTGAGGTTAAAAGACTTAAGCAAAACAAGATACCAATTGTTAAGGTTCGATGGAATGCTCATAGAGGACCCGAGTTCACCTGGGAACGAGAAGATCATATGAAGAAGAAATACCCACACTTATTTCCAGAAGATACGTCAACATCTCCAACTGCTTAAAATTTCGGGACGAAATTTATTTAACGGGTAGGTACTGTAGTGACCCGAACTTTTCCATGTTTATATATATTAAATGAAATTTTTATTTACATGATTAAGTGTTTCCAACATGTTAAGCAATCAAACTTTTTAAGACCTGATTAATTGAAATAGGTTTCATATAGACAATTGACCACCCAAGTTGATCGGTGATTCACGAACGTTAAAACTTGTAAAAACTATATGATGTCATATATATGTATATATATATATATAGTTAACATGGTATTATGATAAGTAAACATATCATTAAGTATATTAACAATGAACTACATATGTAAAAACAAGACTACTAACTTAAGGATTTCGAAACGAGGCATATATGTAACGATTATCGTTGTAACGACATTTAATTGTATATATATCATATTAAGATATATTAATACATCATAATATCATGATAATGTAATAATTTAACATCTCTTTAGATATAATAAACAATGGGTTAACAACATTTAACAAGATCGTTAATCTAAAGGTTTCAAAACAACACTTACATGTAACGACTAACGATGACTTAACGACTCAGTTAAAATGTATATACATGTAGTGTTTTAATATGTATTCATACACTTTTGAAAGACTTCAAGACACTTATCAAAGTACTTCTACTTAACAAAAATGCTTACAATTACATCCTCATTCATTTTCATCAACAATTCTACTCGCATGCTCTCGTATTCGTACTTGTACAATACCCAACTTCTAAATGTATTTACTATTGGTATATACACTCAAATGATCAGCTCTTAGCAGCCCTTGTGAGTCACCTAACATATGTGGGAACCATCATTTGGCAACTAGCATGAAATATCTCATAAAATTATAAAAATATTAGTAATCATTCATGAATTATTTACAAGTAAACAAAATTACACATCCTTTATATCTAATCCATATACCAACGACCAAAAACACCTAAAAACACTTTCATTCTTCAATTTTCTTCATCTAATTGATCTCTCTCAAGTTCTATCTTCAAATTCTAAGTGTTCTTCATAAATTCTATAAGTTCTAGTTTCATAAAATCAAGAATACTTCCAAGTTTGCTAGCTTACTTCCAATCTTGTAAAGTGATCATCCAACCTCAAGAAATCTTTCCTATTTACAGTAAGATATCTTTATAATACAAGGTAATACTCATATTCAAACTTTGATTCAATTTCTATAACTATAACAATCTTATTTCGAGTGAAAATCTTGCTTGAACTTGTTTTCGTGTCATGATTCTGCTTCAAGAACTTTCAAGCCATCCAAGGATCCTTTGAAGCTAGATCTATTTTTCTCATTTATAGTAGGTTTACCTACTAAAATTAAGTTAGTAATGATGTTCATAACATCATTCGATTCATACATATAAAACTATCTTATTCGAAGATTTAAACTTGTAATCACTAGAACATAGTTTAGTTAATTCTAAACTTGTTCGCAAATAAAGTTAATCCTTCTAAATTGACTTTTAAAATCAACTAAACACATGTTCTATATCTATATGATATGCTAACTTAATGATTTAAAACCTGGAAACACGAAAAATACCGTAAAACCGGATATACGCCGTCGTAGTAACACCGCGGGCTGTTTTGGGTTAGTTAATTAAAAACTATGATAAACTTTGATTTAAAAGTTGTTCTTCTGTTAAAATGATTTTTCTTATGAACATGAAACTATATCCAAAAATCATGGTTAAACTCAAAGTGAAAGTATGTTTTCCAAAATGGTCATCTAGACGTCGTTCTTTCGACTGAAATGACTACCTTTACAAAAATGACTTGTAACCTGTATTTCCGACTATAAACTTATAATTTTTCTGTTTAGATTCATAAACTTAAGTTCAATATGAAACCATAGCAACTTGAAACACTCAAAACGGATTTAAAACGAAGAAGTTATGGGTAAAACAAGATTGGATAATTTTTCTTGTTGTAGCTACGTGAAAATTGGTAACAAATCTATATTAATCATATCCTAGCTAACTCATATTGTATTATACATGTATTCTAATATATTATGTAATCTTGGGATACCATAGATACGAATACAATTTTTTGACATATCATATCGACCCATCTATATATATATATATATATATATATATTTCGGAACAACCATAGACACTTTATATGTTAGCTCTACAGGGTTGAGGTTGATTCCAAAATATTATATATACTTTGAGTTGTGATCTAGCCTAAGGCTTGTATACACGAGGTCGTGGATTGATTCAAGATAATATATATTGCTTTATTTTCTGTACATCTAACTGTGTACAACTAGTTGTAGGTTACTAACGAGGACAACTGACTTAATAAACTTAAAACAGCAAAACATATTAAAAATGTTGTAAATATATTTTGAACATACTTTGATATATATGTTCATATTTGTTATAGGTTCGTGAATCAACCAGTGGCCAAATCTTACTTCCCGACGAAGTAAAAATATGTGAAAGTGAGTTATAGTCCCACTTTTAAAATATAATATTTTGGGATGAGAATACATGCAGTTTTATAAATGTTTTACAAAATAGACACAAGTAAACGAAACTACATTCTATGGCTGGATTATTAAACTGAATATGCCCCTTTTTAGTCTGGTAATCTAAGAATTAGGGAACAGACACCCTAATTGACGTGAATCCTAAAGATAGATCTATTGGGCCCAACGAGCCCCATCCAAAGTACCGGATGCTTTAGTACTTCGAATTCATCATGTCCGAAGGGAATCCCGGAATGATAGGGGATATTCTATATGCATCTTGTTAAGGTCGGTTACCAGGTATTCACTATATGAATGATTTTTATCTCTATGTATGGGATGTATATTGAAATATAAAATCTTGTGGTCTATTATTACGATTTGATAAATATAGGTTAAACCTATAACTCACCAACATTTTTGTTGAAGTTTAAAGCATGTTTATTCTCAGGTGATTATTAAGAGCTTCCGCTGTTGCATGCTATTATATGGACAAGATTTGGTATCAGCATGCTTGTATTATATTGTTTAAAACTGCATTCGAGATTTATTTTGTTGTAACATATTAATATTTGTAAACCAATATGTATTGGTAGTGTGTAAGTGTGATATTTGTTAGATTATCATTTCTGGATAATCTAAGTGGTGTCTTGTTAACCTTGTCGATAAAATAAAAGTTATGGTTTGTTTTAAAAACGAATGCAGTCTTTGAAAAACGTCTCATATAGAGGTCAAAACCTCGCAACGAAATCAATTAATATGGAACGTTTATAATCAATATGAACGGGACATTTCACTTAAGACTCCGGCTAAACAGATAAAGTCCAGAATGTTCCAGAATTTAAGTCAAAAATCGAAGAACTTGTTGACCAAGGAAAATCAATGGAGTCGCCCGCTGGAACCTCAGATCCGCCGGCTAGGTTTACTTGTACGTAAGGCTTAAGTTCAAGATAAATAAGAAAAATATTTGATTTCATCCGGAAGACACACAAGCCGTCGGCTGGAGTATCCAAGCCGCGGCTAAGCAACACGGTTACAGTTAATTTGGCGTGAAGATAACGTTAAACTTGGAGATAAAGTCACCGACCCAAGGCTAGCCGCCGACTACACATCCTGAGTTGCCCGCTCAGCTGTTGGTTTTTGAGTATTATAAATAGAGGCCGAGTTTTTCAGTTTTCAATGTACTTTTTTATTTTCTAGTTTCAAGTTACGAATAAATTAGGTTTTAGGGTTAGTTTTTGGCCTTTATACTCTTTGTAATCAAGATTATTCAAGTTTCTTTCCCTTAATCAAGGTATTATCCCTTTTAATTATTGTTTTTACTTTTATTATGCCTTTATTTACTGTTAATTTTTTCTGTTCGTCTCCAACTATGAACTAAACGTACATAGTGGTTACTTGGACGAAAACTTCAACATCGGGGATTTAAGATGAAGTCGTCGGCTGAGTCATCTAAGCCGTCGGCTGGATCATTCCAAGCCACCGGCTGGGACTCTCAAAGTCGTCGTCTTCGTGCTCGAACAAGTACAGTTTCTGGTTTTTTCCAGAACTGTATGATTATGTTTCTGTAATTGTTATTATTCTGTTTGTTTCTGCCATGATCAAGATTTATGTTTGCATGCTTAATGATTAGGTAATAAGAGTTAGAATTAACAAGTAATTAATTATAAGTAAGTTTTTACTCGATTCATCTAATCTTTTAGGTTAATCACACCGAACAAGGTATTTGGATTGCATGAAACTTAAGTTGAGATTATTGGTAGACTTGAATGAGAAAGATGATGAATTACACTTGCATAGTAATCTTGTCATTGTTAGGCCTAGTCAAAGAACCTACGTTTATATGCGTTTGATTGTCGATTGCATGAGAACTTGATTAAGATTTCTTTAAGCTAGTAACTGGATATAATCTGATTGAGTTTATTAGCTTATCTATTTGTCAGCCTGATTGCTTGTTAACTTAGTCCTCATCATAAGATTAAGGTGATATGTATTATGTGATTATTCAAATGCTATAAATTAAGATATTAACTTTGAACATCCACCTGGTTGACATATACTTTAGGTCCTACTTTGCATGTATTAAGTGATTTGTGAATTAGCCTATTAGGAATATTAATTTGTCTATGATTGTTATATGCTACTTATCAATGTAAGTATGAAACTACACATTAGATTCCCTTAATTGTTGCTAAGTCCTTGTAACCACCATCTCTTTAATATTCTATCTTTCCTATCATTTATATTACTTAGGTTACTTAATTAAAATACTAATGTAATCACTTCTGATTCTTTCTTAAGAATTAGACTAAAGATAATTAGTTAACAACTTTTATATGCTTCTACGCTCTCTTAAGACGATAATCTAAAATACTATACTTAACCGGGTTTTGTTGCTCATTAGGATGTTAAAAGTGAAACATTAAAAAGTTATATAAATTTAATAGTTGAAAAGAAAACTAAGCACAAGCACACTTTTCGGACATCAAACTTCTTGCCTGCCTGTAAGGTTTATGTCTTTTGCCCTCTGCATCTGGTCCACGTTTCCGTTGTAAGCACGTGTCCTCCTCATCTTCGTCAATCAACCAACAACCACTCCCTTTTCTAATATTTTCTGCTCTAAAAATTAAAACAACCTTAAATTATAGGGTTTATATTTGATTGTTCTGTTACTTGTCGTCATCTTGGTTTTAATCCTTTCAGTAGTGACGCTCCTATGTGTCACTCAACGGTCGTTTCTTCATTGCAGCTTGCTACCAGATCTCTGTTTTTTTTTTTTTTTTGGCAAAAATAACGATAACATTAAAACTAACATTAAAACTAAGTCTCTGTTACGAGCGTAATGAAAGCTCGTTTGATTAACGAAGGAAATTAGGAAATTGCTCGAGTAGCTTGTCTCTCTTCTCAATATTGTTTCTTAGGAATTATAAGCCTACTCAAATAGGCTTAACAATATCTATCGTTTTCGATTTATTACGCTATCGAATTTCAGAAGTGAAAGAATGGAGAACAGAGGTGAAAGAATGGAGAACCTGATTTGTCGGTTGATTAATTTGTTAAAAAAAACAAACTAAAGGATGAATTGACCCCATCACTACAGTAAGAAACGACAACATATCAAAATGCAATTACAAACAAAACGGCCAACCAGCCTTGCAGTATTCCTAACATAGATAGTATGTATATAAAGATATACTTGTATAAGGCTTGCTGTACTTGTATTTCTTTGTTACAACACTCATCAAAACAATCAATTCTCCACATCAGAAAGTCACAAATAAATACATGATTTCTTGTATAATCTTAAATTCTTAATACATTTACATTACACTTTGCACATTCCTAAAAAAATCAAAAGAAAAGATAAGGAACAAACAGAAGTGATGGCATCTTCTGTTGACTATCTGCCGGCCATGAGGCTCACAAGAGTCTGGTTTTCGTAAAAGGAGCTAACGTCCCAATCTTCCGTGGAAGATGAAAGAGTCATCAATGCAACCACAATTGATCTCATGCTTGGCCGTAGTTGCGTTGCGGATTTTCATGCGTACAAGCTTTTGCAAGTTGAGGCATCTATATCTATCTATAAACAGGTTATTATATCTCATTATTTTAACCTTTTAATCTAAGAAAATAATATCTATTTTAGAAGGGTTGTAGATATTATTCCCCAACTAATCAGATTTATGGTTACTTCAAAGTGACTCGGCTTTAGTCGGCTTAAAATGGTGGTCAACGAGTCAAGTCAGAATTATTCAGTCAAAATTTTTTATCAACCCTCAAAGTCAAACTTGGTCTATGTTTATGTTTCTAGAAGATTATGTTGTAGTTCATGTTCGCTCTCTCTCTTTTAGCATATGAAAAAAAAGTATAGCTTATGATATAACTAGTGAATGGACCCGTGGGAGTGTATAAGAAAAATTGTTGAATGATCTTTTCTAGATGACAAATGTTATTTAACATAAACTTGGACGTTTAAACTTGCACGTGCATATAGTATAAGTTCAACATTTACAATTAGGTACTACTAAGACCAAATTTTTAGCTCAAGTACATCATATTTCAACCAACTAATTTCTTCGATTATCTTGGCTTTATCAAGATTAGAACCACATTTGCAAGATTCTAAATGTAAAAGATGCACTGTTAATTATCTAAAAGAACATTATACTTTATGCAAATTAGGATGCATTACGTGTAAAATTTAATTACCTTTGTAGTCCACTTTGAAAAGGTTGAATCAAAGTCACCAAAATAAGTCACTCGGGCCATGTAGATCATCCCTTTGGAGTTTTCATTATTTTTACTAATCATAGAATTAACTTGTTCACTTTGAAAACACGGTCGACTAAGAAAGATTGATAACGTGATCATACACTTACCTTGCACCTCATAAATACACTCCTTAAAGTCCACTGAAATCAAAACTCGTACATCACTGATTAAAAATTAATCGGCTGATCTTAAAAGCTAAATCAGATTTAAACAACCACGATCAGAATTCACCTAAATTAATATCTCAGGCTCGGAATCAGAATAATTCAGGCAATGAATATAATAAGCACAAAAATATAACTATTTATAGGTCATATAAGTTAATCAAATAACGAAGTTTTTCCCGAAGATACAGTGCCAGATAGAACCGTGATTCTTATCAAATTCCTTCTTTATCTGTTCCGCAACATCCTTCTCCACACTGCAATTTTCAAATGCCTACATACACACAAATTAAGGACGCTTGCCATAAACACTTGCATCTAGCAGTTTTAAGGACGCTTCCCGACTCACTTGGCTCATTAAACAGCTCGATGCTCGTGCTTGAAAAATTGCCCATTTCTCACCATTTGAATATTCTATCCCATAGATCAAAAGCAAATCTGCAGAAAACAAAAATATGGTCAATTGATTCTAAATTTTCATCGCAAACAAAGCATCTCAAAGAATGTAGATTAATTCTCCTTTTGTCCAACTCAAGTCTTACCGGAAGTCTTTTCCTTAGTGATTGCCAAATTAAAGATGCAAGTTTATAATATTTATTTATTATAAACTTTACATGAAATAAAAATATATTATTCTCGAGTCAAAGTAACACAAAACCTCTCCATTTCGTTTTGGACGGGAATCACCCAGTAACCAACAAACTTGGTTTGGTTTAATTGTCTGCGAAAAAGATTAAGCATTGATATTATATAAGATTAGATATTAATATTACTTTTATGCCACTAAAGTGATGTTAAGTTTAGCCTCATGCAAATCTGTTCTTTACTTATACTCTTAGCATTAAGCAACACTAACATCGTTGTCTTATTCCATATTTATAATTTATAACTAAATTATAATTAAATGGGTTAAGATAACAAATTCAAAAATAAATCAAAACTAACTTGAAAAAATTTTCTATTTGAGTGTCTAACAAACACCCTAAAGTTAACATAAAAAAGATTAAAGCAAGTATATCACTATGCATATATGTTCAGATTTCTCTACCTATCTTTAAGAAACAATGCACGTTCAGATTTTTACAATGACAAAGAGTTTAAAACAAAATAATAACTAAATGGGTCAAGATTAAAATGTTCAAAACTAAATTCAAAGAAAATATGGAAAACTGTTACTATTTTCTAACATGTACCTAAAAGGCTACAAAGGTAACTAACAAGACTGCAAGTATCTTAAAATATAATACTAAGTGCAGCTCTGGGTCAAACATTGGTTTTGAAGGTTAATATGCAGGGTGTGTGTGAAGCACAGAGCTGCAAATTTTTTTCTGATAATCAGATATATAACTAAAAAACTGTCATCTCCTACTAAGAGCATTAAGATACAGAATCAACATGCTACATCTCTTCTTCTAAATGTATAGATCATCGTGTAACAATATGAAGAAAAACTAAGAGCTCATTAAGAATACCATCTTTAATTTAAGAAAGCATCCATTTACTAAGCAACTTAAGAAAAAATCAATATATCAACGTGTAACAATATCAATCTATAACGACTTTAATCTGACCTGGATTACGGCTTGTATGTGTGAATCACAACATGTTTCAATGCCAGGTTGATTGTGTCTGGAAAAAAATATCTGAAAAGTTATTGAAATAAATATGACACATTACTAAAATAAGCTATCACCTACTCTTTTCTCATACAATACCAAAATGTTCAAAAGCTCAAATACACATACAGAAATCAGAGAGTAAATAAGCAAATATGTAGCATCCCTTGTCTTCAACTTACCTTTTCAAGATCAGATACTTCGAAAGCTTCATTTGACCAACATCAACTAAAAAACTCCTAATGTTTTCAATATACTAAATTGCAGTTTGGCATAACCACTTTCAGGTCCTTGATGGGAAATTACATCACCATAACAATTTCCAAATATATACCTAAAGTAATGAATGACAAAATGAAACAAAAGACTTCAGAAATATTGAATAGTTCGAAGTAATTCAATAGCTCATCATAACTTAAAATTGCAAAAATCTACACCATCTCCAAAGTTTGAACATAATCAAAATTTAGAAGTTTTCTCAAATTGTCAGGCATTTAAAGTGTTATCGGCTCATCATCGTCAACATTTAGTTGTAGCTTATATTATGTTGTTGAAAGATACATTATGTGAGATTACTAAATAAAACAATAGATGGCTCAACATTGCCATACAAAGCATATCAACAAAATTTTAAAAGAAAAGAAAGCACAATATCCGAACTTTTTATTAGATGCTGTTTAAAAATATCCAAAAAGACAACAAATGACCCAATATCTAACCATTAGAGTAATGGGTCACATTGTTCAAATCTCATTAGTAAACCTAAAAATAACTCTAAATTCAGATGACATTAGAGAAGTGGATCACATTGTTCAAAAGCTACATAAAATTCTGTATATTAGGTTTACATTCTAAAACTAATCTACCAAATTTTTGGGTTAAACAAAACATACTACATATGAATCTGTAAAACTCAATAAACAAAATTAAAAGAACCATTTACCCTATGTA
Organism: Rutidosis leptorrhynchoides; assembly: GCF_046630445.1. Classification (NCBI taxonomy): domain Eukaryota; kingdom Viridiplantae; phylum Streptophyta; class Magnoliopsida; order Asterales; family Asteraceae; genus Rutidosis; species Rutidosis leptorrhynchoides. The sequence continues at coordinate 440,349,897 of NC_092335.1, read as the reverse complement.
TGAGCTGACTGAAGCATCAATTAATCATCTAAAAACTTAAAAAAAAAAAAATAAAGAAATTAAAAAAGTTTAAAAACTTGTGAAACACAAAGCACTTGGACATTTTGCAACCATCAGATGCTTCAATGATTCAATATTCAGATTTCTATCTAAGCATAAATCAAATTAAATACACTAAAAAGCACCAAATCGGGAAAAATTATATATACCTTTAGTAATCTTTTTCTTTTGGGTATTTCATCAAACAGTTTGTAAGCGCCGCAATAGGAAGACCCTATAATTATCGAATCAAAAAAATACATCAGGGATTAAAACTGAAAATTATGATTTGTCCAAATAAAATTAAAGTGTAAAATTATATCACAATCTCAAGGATTTAAACCCTATTATTCTATGAATCGGGTAATTGTTAAAAAAAAAGAGGAAGAAACACTATATAAATATCGCACATGAAATATGGCGTTGGCGATGGTGGCGGTGGAAATGGGCGATGGTGAATCCCCGTCTCTTGCAAACACATTAGGTATGGTAGTATATTGGTACTCCGTATTTGATTTTGAATTCAAACTTAGTTGGAGTTTCAGTGACTCTAGAAATTTTAATTGGAGAGGCATGGAAGTTGAGGAGCTCGAGAAGGTGAAGCGTGTCAGACAAACTAATTCTATTTTATTTTCTATTCTATGTACCGGCTTTTTATTTTTCAGTATCTTATTTATTTATTTTTATTAAATTTCTCAAATGGTTAAATAAAATTGTAAAATAAAATCCTTTATGACATCAGCATCATGGCCTCTCCTTTTTTCTTTTTCTTTTTGAATTTTTTTAAGCAAGGAGAAGGCTTTTTTATGACATCACTTTTTTATACTAATACTCCGTATAAGAGTAGAATAGATTACTAGCTATAAAGCCCTTCACTATATTATCTTACAGTATTATCGTTGTCATTTTTGATCAATTTACACATATAAGCTCTAACTCTAATTATCTTACCAAACACTTATAAAAGAATAATAACATCTGGCTTCAACTTCAAAAATAAGCTCGAACTCCCACTACCTAATTATATATCCATTTGTTTATAGTATCTATTTGCTTAAAACTACCAGATAATCAAGAGCAAATCGTCCAATCTCATGCCCATCGAATATCTCCATGAACAATTATTAGGTTTGGAGTAAACAAAAGCACCGCTCAAAAGGAAAAAGATGGTGAAAACGAATAGCTTTTCAAACGCAAGTGAGGATGTCGATGGAGAGGTATTAAAAATATTTAGCATGTGAAATTATCAAAATAGACAAAGTGAACAATAACTCCGAAAGTACCAATTGATATATATGTTAATAATAACTTGGTTTTGCTTGAACAAGAAAACACTAGACTACACAGTATTAGTCAAAATTCAAACCAATCAAATGAAATCCAGATGAGATGCAAAAAAAATAAAAATAAAAATAAAAAATAAAATAAATAAAATAAAATAAAATTAAAATTAAAATTGAACTGTATATAAAATTAAATTACAAATATTTGACTTTTAATATAGAATTTTCCTAGATAAATACAATGGTTAAACCCTACAAAGTTTTGAACTTTCATTTTATATTATGTATAATGTATAAATAAATATAAATATAAAAGATATGATGTACTTGTATTTCTTTGATACAACACTTATCAAAACAAGTAATACTCTACAGCAGAAAATCACAAATAAATACATAATTTCTTACAGAACCTTGAAACATTTACATTACACTTTGCACATTCCTAAAAAAATCAGAAGAAAAAATGAGGAACAAACAGAAGTGATGGCATTCTTCTGTTGACTATCGACCAGACATGAGGCTCACAAGAGTTTGGTTTTCGTAAAAGGAACCAACATCCCAGTCTTCCGTGGATGATGAAAGAGTCATTAATGCAACCACAATGGATCGCATGCTTGGTCGTAGTTGGGGATTTTCATGCGTACAAGCTTTTGCAAGTTGAGCCATCTGTAAACAAGTTATCATATTTTGTTATGTTAGCCTCATAATTTAAGAAAGTTCTATATATCTTTAGAAGGGTGTAAGAAATAAATCTATCAAAAAATGGTGGTCAACGAGTAAAGTTATTCGGTCAAAACTGTACTATTCTATCAAAAAAAATTATGAACGCCTGAACGGTCAAAGTCAAATTTGGTCTATGTTTATGTTTCTAGAAAATTATGTTGATGTTTATGGTTCTACTTCTCTCTCTTAACTGGCAAATAATCAAGTTATTCTGACTTTGCTTTGCGTTGCGTTCAGAAAATTTTTAAAAGAATATAAAATTATATTTATATCAAGTATAATGTATAATGCAAGAATTTAAGAATATCCCATTCAAAGAAGACTGACATTTGGAATTATCTTGGGACAAAACATTTTAGTTAGTTCAATATAAAGATCAAGGTTCAAAAGATTAACCTTACGAACTGAATCGAGAGGGTAATTCTCCCCCATTCTAGGATCAACCATTTTGACCAGGTCATCTTTTGGTTCCGGTTGACTAAGAACTTCTTCAAACTACAAACCATTAATAAGTTTAGCTCATTAATTGCTAATTTGCAACGAATAAAAAAAAAAAAAAAAAAAAAAAAAAAAAAAAAAAAAAAAAAAAAACATCTGCATAATCAACTACAAAAAGAATAGGTTTAAAATTAAGCTCACCAAAGCAACTAGACCCTTCGATTCAGTCATAGTGCCATTTGCTTTAACTATAGCTTCCTTGGCTGAAATAAGCTCATAAAGTACAACCCCAAATGCATATACATCTACCTTTGGAGATACATCCCCATATTGTGCATACCTGCATCAAATAGAACTTGATCAGTACCCTAATTAGAGGTGGCAATATGGGTGGGTCAGGAAATGGGTCAAATTAGCTAATTTTTAGTAGGGATCAGGAAAGGTAGTCTCACAATCACTTTTCCCGACTATCATTTTATTAATAGTTAAAGCCCTAAATATGATTTTTTTATTAACAATAACAACATCATCAACCATCTGTGAGATCCAAATGTACTTAAAGAAGATTATTTACTCAGGTGGCATATATCCAAATGTACCCACAAGACGTGTGGGCAAAGATGTACTTCCAACTTCAGTTAGTTTTGTTAAACCAAAATCTGCAACCTAATAATAGTTATAAAAAAAAGAGGTTAATAAATTAAAATAATGGCCCAATACTTTACAAAGAGAAAGGTACGAAAACACAAACGTTTGCAAACCTTTCCATGGAAATTTTTGTCAATCAGTATATTTGCTGTCTTAATATCACGATGTATATATACAGGGACCGTATGTTCATGTATATACTCAAGACCCCTTGCAGAATCAAGCGCAATTTGGACTCGCGTAGACCACGGTAGCGGGTCCCGTCCTGAAAAAGTAAATGGAAAACAACACTTAACTCGATTGTTTAAATGCATTCACTATCATAAAAGAGTCATTGTATCCAAATAGTTGACCTGATCCATGTAAATGTTGACTCAGATTTCCATTCTCAATGTACTCGTACACCAAGAAAAGGGAACCCTCGACACAGTATCCTATCAAACGCACCTGCATTAGATATGCTCAAAATGTAAGACTTTAAAAATGGGAATAGTAAAGTGCCAATTTGTGAATGCATCATTTAAGGTTAATACTGTATCATATATAGCCAGTCAATTGGGTAAAAGTAAAAACCTTACACATAATCAAACTGGCAAAATTGGTCGAATACATCAAAAGTAACCCAATGTATACTTCAAATATCACAACAGCATTTAACATTTTATTTTGAAATTTTGATTATTAGCAAGTATCTAAGTAATAATACAGTTTTTGTAATCAATAATCATATCCAGTACACTAGCTATTAGTGCAGCATTAAAGAAAGGGAGAAATTATTTATGGGTAAACTTAACCCAAACGACTGACTTTTTGACCTGAGCCCATTTAAGACTGTGAGCCAACTCGTCTGAGCGCCCATTGTTCCACCTCTAAACCCCGCAAATCACCCCATAAGTTCAATATGAACACCTCTTACCAGGTTTAGATGATGAACATGTGTTAAAACCTTCAGTTCGGCTAGAAACTCTCTCGATGCTTGCATATCCATCTTCTTTATAGCAGCTTTCTGCACAAGTTTGATAAATTAAAAAAGAAACCAAACAAGAAAGACACAAAATCGAACTAGAACACTTGCTCACAGATGCAGTTCTTAAGCCAACATTATTATCATCAGATGATACATTCACAGCACATGTCCTACGTGTGACATTAATGTTTGTAGTTTACACTATATGATGATGATAATGAAGTCAAAAATATTACATGAGTAGTTTGTTCTTCATATTCAGCTATATAACTGAAAATCATATTCATATAAGTATAGCATGAGCAAACGATATGTGTATATAATCCGTGATTACAAACCTCGCCTCTGAGTTCTGCATAGTAAACAGCACCGAAACCACCCTGACCAATCTTATTAGCAAGGCTAAAGTCGTCAGTTGCACTCGAAAGTTCTTCATATGAAAACTCAACCGATTTGTCAACTGTAATACCAAGCCCAGGGGACGCACCAGCAGGAAGATTACTGGAGTCGGACCCTCCTAATGAAGTACCATTGTGGCCTAATTTAAAAAAAATAAAAAAATCAACAACTACAGATGCATAAAAGTGGGAAGCATGAACTATTATAGAAACCATATATGAGAGAGATATTTATTATTAATTAATTCAACTTCACAAAATTTTATATTAAGCATAATTAGTACATAATCATTGATTAAATAATGAGAAATACCTTGAGAAGACCGCATAAGTTGAACCTGTGTATTCTTTAACAAGGGTGAACTTGAGGCTTTATTCTTCTTTTTGTACAATCCATAATACAAGCATCCTGCAAGTAACAGTACCCCAGCTAATACTGCTACAACTATTCCACCTATGGCCCCACCTGATAATCCTGGTTATTTGAAAGCAAATTTTTTAATCATTTGTATTTTAATTATTTGTGTTCAACATAACAAAAGAACAAGGTCACTCTGCACTTATGTAAAGGAATGCTGGGTCACCTGAGCTGAAAAGGAAAAAAAAAAAATAACAATGTCAGAATAATAATTACTAACATACTATAGTTTCAGAAAATGGAATGATATTCACGTAAAAATACATACCTGGTATTTAAGCGTGGAAAACTTCCAGTTTCATCTGCCAAAAAGAAAAAAAAAAAAAAAAAAAAACATTATAAATGCTAAATTAAGAGGGTAATACTAAACAAAATTCTAAGATTAGAAACCATAAACTCAAGCATTCCTATATTTTATTCAAAACAACTAATAAAACGTATCTACTTTAAAGAAGCAAAAATTTTACAATATTTAAGGCTTCATCGGCTGACACTTCAAAATTATTACAGTTACATTATACAATAAAACATAAGAAGCTAAGGAAAAGGTTATTCCTTTTTTAGGAAATACAATTAAAAATGAGCTACTAAAAGAAAATTAGGTTTACAACTTCAACTTGGTTATAATCAAACTACACAACTCATGCTCTAAACCAATTTTACAACCAGTCAAAATCAAGAATGACTTATACTTGAGATAACACAATCACAATTTCACAACATAACGAAATTATTAAACATGACTAAATATAAGCATACATCATCATAATTCAAAACAAGTTAATCATGTAGCAACATATATTTAGGCAACAACAAAAATCATGTAAAACCATTTCCAAAAACTAACCTCTCCCTGGAATAAACAACAAACCACTATCTCCACTAAAATTCGCTCCCGGATTATACCTACTTATCCAGTCCGAACTAACATTCGCAGCAGCCGAAACCGACTGCAGCGTATCCCCTGCACGAAGCGGATACGTCACAAACAAACCATACTTCTTCGAAACCGAACTATCTCCACACGAACAATTCACAGTCACATTAATTCTCGCAGTATCCGGTATCCGGTTCGGATCATAACTATTAAACCTCCGAATCCAGTCAGCAGTAGTCAAATTCGCATACTGTTGTGCAGCAATTATGTCATAAGTATCCTGTGACCTAATATCATAATCAAACACATGCCCTAAAAAATTACCACCAATACAATCACAACTAAACGGAATATTAATCCGTACAAATGATTGTAAACTATCCTGATTAGGAATAGATGGATTATATTTCAATATATTGTTTATTTGTGTGTTAAAATATTGTGAAATTGATGTGAGATTGTTTCCTTGCTCAACGTAATATGAACCTAGGGCTAAATTACAACCTTTAGTACATCTAGATGAAACTAACGAATTTGAAGATATGAACAAAAGTGTAAGTAATCGGAACCCTAATTTGAAGTCAAACATGGTGAATGTTTGATATGGTTTCATGAGAATTTGAAATGATGCGTTGACTGGGTGAAATAATATGAAACTGAATGATGAGCTGAGAAAATGATAACTAAAATAGTAAGTTACGGATGATTCTCACACACATTTTTTTATCCTCACACACCTATTGATCAAAAAATGTGTGTGAGAATCATCCCCATAAATTAAGTTATTATATACTTATAAAATAAAGAATAGATACAGGTGTGTATTTAGAATTGTATATGTATCTGTATATACAGTATGTATGAATATGTAAGTATTTGATTTATATTGACTGAATAAATGAATGGCTGTCGGATTAGTATTGACTAGTAGACGGTTGAAAATTGCCGCCATCGAAGGTCACTGCTTTGGTATTTTTCACTTGTAGGTTTTTGAAGAATATTCTTTTTTCTTGATTTTAATTCAAACAAAAGTAATAGACTTTTTTTTTTTTTTGCTGATTAAACATGATACGTAAAATAGTTACGGAGTATTTTATTGGTAGAATTTATCTAATAGTACTAACAAGATCAGTTGTAAATTGAGAAACGCGTCCGGGAAATTAAATGGTGGAGTTGTTACTTTTATGTTATAAGTTTGGTAACATAATTAACCGTCGTTTTTTTTATAACGAGATTTCGTGATTTTTTTTATGAATTAGTTGTGGAGCCCTCGCTTCGCGCCGGGGCTCCGTTTTGAATGCGAGTTAAAAAAAAAAAAAAACTTAATCTATTTTGTAAAAAAGAATTTTTTTCGACATCTAACATTGAAGGGTTGTTCCTTTTGTGAAAGTTGCTTCTTTTAGCTTTTTTTTAATTTAGTTGATCTATTTTGTAAAAGAGAATGTTTTTCGACATCTTTTGGTAGCATTGAAGGGGTTGTTCCTTTTATAAAAGTTGCCTCTTTTATCGTTGAGGGAAAAAAAAAGGTAGTTGATTTTTTTGTAAAAAAAGAATTTTTTTTCGACATCTTTTGGTAACATTGAAGGGTTGGTGTAACATCCCGCATTTTCCCGTTAGATTATTTTAACACCCGTCTTTTTATTTTGATAATATCGTTCGTATCTAGATTCGTATCATCCATTAGCTAACGTTCTTAATATTTCCGTTATTGGATTATAACATCTCCCGTTTACTCTCGCGTATTTAAAATATTCGTTCGATTAATTCGCGCACCCGACTACAAACTTGAGGGACTAATCTTGACTAGTGGCCAAAGTGGTGACTAGGTCAACTAGTCAACCACTTCACCACCTCCATTCATTCACTCACCTCTTTTTCTAATACTTCCACCTTTATTCTCTCAAACCCTCAAACACAAATTCATCATCTAAATCCAATCTAGCAAGTGTTCTTCAAAACAAATTGTATATTTGGAATCCTTGCAACTTCCTCTTCGATTCCATACCAACTTCATCACATTTGGGTAACTTTCTAAAAACACTAGATTTTGTGTTCTTGATGATTTTAACTTATAAAAGTGTTAGTTAGTGTCTATGGCTCGAGTCTAACATGAATATGTGAATTATATGCTCGATCTTGTTATTTTGAGTAACTAGCATGAACTTGAATTTTGGTGTGTTTGATCTTGTGATTTGATTGCTTAAAAGTTGTTAGATGTAAAAAGTGCATGTATTAAATGTGTTACTAACATCACTAACTTCAATTTGATGTGTAGGTTGACTTAGAAAGACTCCATAAACTTAATTGCTAAATTTGTGATTTTGAATAAGGGTTTGATAGAAATAAATGGATTTTTGATGCATTGAATGCTTTGCAATGTTAATTGTAAGTGTTTAGTTGTATTGTATGCGTAATTACCTTCGAAATCGCATATCGTATGTGTAAATTGGATTCCCGAATCATAAAAATGCGTTTTACGAACTTGAAACTTCAATGATGAACTTTTAACGATCATTCGACGAGGATTTGGTCATTTAAATGAGGTAATTGTTTGATGATATGTGATTAGTTGTATTCCTCGTCAAAATACCTTTCCAACGATATAAGATACATGTTTTAAGTGTTTTCGGTTCACAAATTGTGTTTGTTTGAGTTTTGGTTCGAGACTTGTGAAATTTCAACTTCAGCAACCTGTAGTTCATTGGGACGCCTGTAGCGACCCGACCAAATCATGTTTGACGGCGCCGACTACTTAGGTCCCGTTACGTGGTCATAAGTCTTTAACATGACATTTGACCAAAATATGTCGCATTCATTTCATAAGAAAAAGGATGTTTCAAGTTTACAAATGTAGTTCAAAAGACTAGTTACATTACAAAGTTTAACGTACGAATGAAACCTATGCGACACAATTTAAAGTAGTCAAAAGACGCTCCAACTATGCATGTATACTCGACATCCAAGCAAGTATCTAAAAGAGTGCGGAAGCATGTATCAAGAAACTTTCAAGGACCTGAGAAAACATATAGAAAACTGTCAATGAAAACATTGGTGAAATCATAGGTGTTTTAGTAAACGTTGCATTTGAACCACAAGATTTAATATAATATGATTATCTAAATCATTTGCATTCCAAAGTTGTTATTTGTTTCGCGGGCACCCAATTATCAAACTTAACTGCTTTGCACCCTTTGCGTAGTGTTAGAACATATACTAGACCCGAAAATATATTTCATCCGCTAACGGTAGCGAACCGTCCGAATGAGGCTCGTCAAGCCCATGTGATCACATAATATAAGTTCACGTTTACACACTGCAAATGTAACTAATGATAATTGAATTGAGGATTTTTGTTCAAACCCGTACGTGGAATGTTCGTTTTCGTACTTGTGTTCAAAGTGTAAAAGCATGATACGTATATGTTTCTCATCCCATAGTTTAAAGCATAAAAGTTGTTTGAAAGATGGGACTATGATCTCACCTTGAGTGCACGTATGAAAAGTACTTCACAAAGTAACGTGTGCGAAGGATAATGCTAGTCTTGACCTAAACAAATAGGTCGTATCAATAACGGTAAACACGATAGGTCAAAGATGTTCAATTAGTCCTATGGCTCGTTACGACTCGATTATGTAGCATGTGAATCAAATTGTCATGTTTCATGCAAGATCAAGTATAGGAACAAGTTAGGAAGGTTGCATAATCATTTGGTTAAGTTTGACAAAAGTCAAACTTTGGTCGGTCAAAGTCAACGAAAAAGTCAACACGTTCGGGTCGGGTCCCGAACTATTTTTCTGAGGTTTTTATTCATATATAAACATGCTAGAACAAGTCTCATGTGAATCGGAGGTCCATAGGGTGCCAAACATTTTTCATAATTTGACCAAGGAGGTCAGAACCTGACCACGGCTTAGGCCGCGCCGCGACCCAGGATTGCCGCGCCGCGACAATACGCAGGAGCTGGTACCTGGTCAGTCTCAATTGTCCAAGTCTCAATTCAAAACACTTTCAAGCATAACTCGCAAACAGCTAATACTTAGAACTCGTATCTTATATTGTTAGAAAGGTAATTTGACAAAGAACACAACTAAATACATTTCACCAACCAAAAACGTTATTTGTAACAATCGGCTTTCAAAAGTAAATGATCAATTAATGCACACATTTAATACTCAAATTTGATAAGTGCACATTTATGATTTGGGCATTTAATGCATACATACAACATGCCGTTTTGTAGGTAATCGAGCATACAATACAACTAACTACTTACTAACAATAATTTATGGCATTCAATGCATCAAATATTCATTTCAAGCTTATCAAACCCTAACCCAATTTCACCAAAATCACTAATCAAGTTTATGGAGTTTTCTCAAGCAACCTATACGTCAAATTGGAGCTAGTGATACTAGGAACACATTTAATACGTGCATTCATAACATTTAACAACATTCAAACATCCAAATCACCAAATCAAACACACCAAAGTTCATACTCAAGCTAGTTACTTCAAATAACGAAATCGAGCATATATATCATATATTCATGTTAGACTTGAGCCATAGACACTAATTAACAACTTTATAAGTTCAAAATATCAAGAACACAAAATCTAGTGATTTTAGAAAGTTACCCAAACTTGATGAAGTCGGTATGGAATCGAAGAGGAAGTTGCAAGGATTCCAAATATGTAATTTGTTTTGCAAGACACCCGCTAGCTTGGATTTAGATGATGATTCTTTGATATGGAGTTTGAGAGAAAATTGGAAAGTAGTAAAGAAAAAGAGAAATGAAATGAAAAAGGTGGGAGGAAGGGGTTAACTAGTCAAATGCTAGTCACCTCTTTGGCACTTTGGCGAAACTAGTCCCTCAAGTTCGGTTGCGGGTGCGTGAATTACCTAAACGAGATATTTTTAAAACGCGTATTAACGAGGGATGTCATAATCATATAACGGAGTTTAAATAGTTAAACGGAAAAGTGAACGGAAAAAGGCGGGATGTTACATTACCTACTCCTTAAAAGAAATTTCGTCCCGAAATTTAAGTAGGCGTAGCGGTCGTTGTTTCTTCCTCAAAATCTTGCATTTCCGGAATCGGGAATAAGTGAGGGTATTTCTTTTGCATTTGATCTTGCCTTTTCCAAGTAAACTCGGGTCCTCTTTTGGCGTTCCAACGGACTTTGACAATCGGGATTCGGCTTTGTTTCAATGTCTTGATGGAGGTGTCCACAATTTCAACCGGTTCTTCCACAAAATGAAGTTTGTCATCAATAGTAAGTTCCTCGAGAGGGATGACGATATCGGGTTCGGCAAGACACTTTTTCAAGTTAGATACATGGAAGGTAGGATGAACAGAGCTCAATTGGGGTGGAAGATCTAAACGATAAGCAACGGTTCCTATACGCTCCAAGATTTCGAAAGGACCAATATACCGCATATTTAGCTTCCCGCGTTTCCCAAAATGGATTACACCCTTCCAAGGTGTGACTTTTAACATGATGTGGTCACCGACTTGAAATTCAAGGTCGTTAGGTCTTTTGTCGGTATAGCACTTTTGACGACTCCGGGCCGTCCGAAGTGTAGTGACCCGAACATTTCCATGTTTATATATATATATATATATATATATATATATATATTAAATAAAATTGTTATTTACATGATTAAGTGTTTTCAACATGTTAAGCAATCAAACTTGTTAAGACTTGATTAATTGAAATAGGTTTCATATAGACAATTGACCACCCAAGTTGACCGGTGATTAACGAACGTTAAAACTTGTAAAAACTATACGATGACATATATATGGTTATATATATAGTTAACATGATTTTATTATAAGTATGTATCTCATTAGGTATTTTAACAATGAGTTATATACATAAAAATGAGACTATTAATTTAAGAAACTCGAAAACGATATATATAACGATTATCGTTATAACAACGTCTTACTAGGTACATATGAATCATATTAAGATATTGATACACTTGGTTAATTATGTTAAATTATAAGTAAATATATTATTAAGTGTATTAACAATGAAATACATATGTAAAAATAAGACTACTAACTTAATGATTTCGAAACGAGACATATATGTAACGATTATCGTTGTAACGACATTTAACTGTATATATATCATACTAAGATATATTATATATCATAATATCATGATAGTACAACAATTTAACATCCCATTTGTTATAATAAACAATGGGTTAACAACATTCAACAAGATCATTAACCTAAAGGTTTCAAAACAACATTTACATGTAACGACTAACGATGACTTAACGACTCAGCTAAAATGTATATACATGTATTGTTTTAATATGTATTCATACACTTTTGAAAGACTTCAAGAAACTTATCAAAATACTTCTACTTAACAAAAATACTTACAATTACATCCTCGTTCAGTTTCATCAACAATTCTACTCGTATGCACCCGTATTCGTACTCGTACAATACACAGCTTTTAGATGTATGTACTATTGGTATATACACTCCAATGATAAGCTCTTAACAGCCCATGTGAGTCACCTAACACATGTGGGAACCATCATTTGGCAACTAGCATAAAATATCTCATAAAATTACAAAAATATGAGTAATCATTCATGACTTATTTACATGAAAACAAAATTTCATATCCTTTATATCTAATCCACACACCAACGACCAAAAACACCTACAAACACTTTCATTCTTCAATTTTCTTCATCTAATTGATCTCTCTCAAGTTCTATCTTCAAGTTCTAAGTGTTCTTCATAAATTCCAAAAGTTCTAGTTTCATAAAATCAAGAATACTTCCAAGATTGCAAGTTTACTTCCAAGTTTTCTAAATCCATTCCAAGTAATCATCCAAGATCAAGAAACCTTTGTTACTTACAGTAGGTTATCTTTCTAATACAATGTAATAATCATATTCAAACTTTAATTCAATTTCTATAACTATAACAATCTTATTTCGAGTGGAAATCTTACTTGAAATTGTTTTCGTGTCATGATTCTGCTTCAAGAACTTTCAAGCCATCCAAGGATCCTTTGAAGCTAGATCTATTTTTCTCATTTCCAGTAGGTTTATCCAAGGAACTTGAGGTAGTAATGATGTTCATAACATCATTCGATTCATACATATAAAGCTATCTTATTCGAAGGTTTAAACTTGTAATCACTAGAACATAGTTTAGTTAATTCTAAACTTGTTCGCAAATGAAAGTTAATCCTTCTAACTTGACTTTTAAAATCAACTAAACACATGTTCTATATCTATATTATATGCTAACTTAATGATTTAAAACCTGGAAACACGAAAAACACCGTAAAATCGGATTTACGCCGTCGTAGTAACATCGCGGGCTGTTTTGGGTTAGTTAATTAAAAACTATGATAAACTTTGATTTAAAAGTTGTTATTCTGATAAAATGATTTTTATTATGAACATGAAACTATATCCAAAAATTATGGTTAAACTCAAAGTGGAAGTATGTTTTCTAAAATGGTCATCTAGACGTCGTTCTTTCGACTGAAATGACTACCTTTACAAAAAAGACTTGTAACTTATTTTTCCGACTATAAACCTATACTTTTTCTGTTTAGATTCATAAAATAGAGTTCAATATAGAACCATAGCAATTTGATTCACTCAAAACGGATTTAAAATGAAGAAGTTATGGGTAAAACAAGATTGGATAATTTTTCTCATTTTAGCTTCGTGAAAATTGGTAACAAATCTATTCCAACCATAACTTAATCAACTTGTATTGTATATTATGTAATCTTGAGATACCATAGACACGTATATAATGTTTCGACCTATCATGTCGACACATCTATATATATTTCGGAACAACCATAGACACTCTATATGTGAATGTTGGAGTTAGCTATACAGGGTTGAGGTTGATTCCAAAATATATATAGTTTGAGTTGTGATCAATACTGAGATACGTATACACTAGGTCGTGGATTGATTCAAGATAATATTTATCGATTTATTTCTGTACATCTAACTGTGGACAACTAGTTGTAGGTTACTAACGAGGACAGCTGACTTAATAAACTTAAAACATCAAAATATATTAAAAGTGTTGTAAATATATTTTGAACATACTTTGATATATATGTATATATTGTTATAGGTTTGTGAATCAACCAGTGGCCAAGTCTTACTTCCCGACGAAGTAAAAATCTGTGAAAGTGAGTTATAGTCCCACTTTTAAAATCTAATATTTTTGGGATGAGAATACATGCAGGTTTTATAAATGATTTACAAAATAGACACAAGTACGTGAAACTACATTCTATGGTTGAATTATCGAAATCGAATATGCCCATTTTTATTAAATCTGGTAATCTAAGAATTAGGGAACAGACACCCTAATTGACGCGAATCTTAAAGATAGATCTATTGGGCCTAACAAACCCCATACAAAGTACCGGATGCTTTAGTACTTCAAAATTTATATCATATCCGAAGGGTGTCCAGGAATGATGGGGATATTCTTATATATGCATCTTGTTAATGTCGGTTACCAGGTGTTCACCATATGAATGATTTTTATCTCTATGTATGGGATGTGTATTGAAATATGAAATCTTGTGGTCTATTGTTACGATTTGATATATATAGGTTAAACCTATAACTCACCAACATTTTTGTTGACGTTTAAAGCATGTTTATTCTCAGGTGAATACTAAGAGCTTCCGCTGTTGCATACTAAAATAAGGACAAGATTTGGAGTCCATGTTTGTATGATATTGTGTAAAAACTGCATTCAAGAAACTGATTTCGATGTAACATATTTGTATTGTAAACCATTATGTAATGGTCGTGTGTAAACAGGATATTTTAGATTATCATTTAATCTACGTAAAGCTTTTTAAACCTTTATTTATGAAATAAAGGTTATGGTTTGTTTTAAAAATGAATGCAGTCTTTGAAAAATGTCTCATATAGAGGTCAAAACCTCGCAACGAAATCAATTAATATGGAACGTTTTTAATCAATAAGAACGGGACATTTCAGTTGGTATCCGAGCGTTGGTCTTAGAGAACCAGAAAATTTGCATTAGTGTGTCTTATCGAGTTTGTTAGGATGCATTAGTGAGTCTGAACTTCGACCGTGTTTTCTTTAAAAATGATTGCTTAACATTTTTGTTGGAAACTATATATTATTAACATGTATATATTATGTGATATATTAATCTTTTAACATGTTTGATATTGTGTGATAGATGTCTACCTCTAGCACAAATCCCATTGACTCACCTAATAATAACGAAGAGTCGAATATATATTAGACTGATTCACAAGTTCCCGAAGAGGAACCGGAAGAAGAATCAGAACCGGAAGAAGAATCAGAACCGAAAGAGGAGGAACCGGAGGAGGAAATAGAACCGGTGGGGAAAATAATAAAATGGTTAAGTAAAAGCAAATTCTCAACCAACCGACCAAGGTTAATTATGGTCAATGGTGTTTCCGCCAAGGAAGCAAAATATTGGGAGGATTACCAATTCTCCGATGAATCGGATTCCGACGAGAATTCCGATGATGTTATAGAAATTACCCCAACTGAATTTAAAAAGGCAAAAGAAAATAATAAGGGAAAGGGCATAAAAATAGAGAAATCTAATTCCAACCCCGATGAACTTTATATGTATCGTCAACCTTCGAAGTCCTTAAGTTGTAACAATGACCCGGGAACCTCTAAACCACCAGGTTTTTCTAAACTGTTGTGGAAAACGACAGCTCGTATTAGGGGAACATCATATATCCCTAGAAACTTGGCAAAACGAACCAAAACCGAAGAAGAAGAAACGAGTGAGTCGGAATAAGATAGTTGTATTCGTGTGGTCTAATATATGTAATATAGTGTGCTTATGCTTTATGATATATGTAAAAATTGCTTGTATTAATAAGTATTTTTTTTTATGAATCCAACTCTTGTCTATTTTACAGTATAAAAACACAAAATGGATAGACAACCCAATATTTTAAGAGACCTACCCGGAGACATGATTGATGAAATCTTATCTAGAGTCGGTCAGAATTCTTCGGCACAACTATTTACGGCGAAATCAGTTTGTATGACATTCGAAGAACATTCCAAGAATGTCTTGGTTTATAAGAGACTTTCATTTGAAAGATGGGGGATATCACATTGGGAAACCCATAAGTTACGATGTGTTTACTTTGATGCATATATTGCGGGGAACCCAAATGCTATTTTACGCAACGGGTTAAGAAATTATTTTGACTCAATGTATCCGAATATAGGACTTCATGATTTAGAAAAAGCGGCTAACATGCAACATAAAGAAGCATGCTATGCTTACGGGTTAGTAATGTTCGCTTCTCACCAAAGTGAGAAAAAGAACATCGGGTTACAACTATTAAACAAAACGTTCTCACAAGTGACGGAGTCGGTAATTGGGGTAAGAAATGAGGTTTTTAGGTTATTACGAGACTGTTGGTCATTACGTAACCCTCGTCCCTTTGACGACGTTACAACACGCTGTCTTATCAACAGCCATAACGGTTATGTTCCACAAGACCAAGGATGGGAAGTAGTCCTAGTAAAACCAGAATGCATGACTTGTTTCTGGACGTATGAATTACGTGTCTTTATTGCCTTTGCTGAACGACTTGTGTACTAGCTAGAATTATCTTCACAACTATCTTATATCAAAGTTATTGTGTGCTATATTTCATGCTTTATGTAAAATAAGCGGTATTGTAAGTTTGTAAAATATTGTATAAAAGTTTAAATGCGAAATATTATTATAATCAGTTTTTCATATAGAATTATAGTAGTTGAATTGTATATTAGCTACTAAGTATGAACTTAACGGGTAGGTACTTCCCGAACTTAAACTTATAAAACGCTAATATGAAGAAAAAGCTTTTATAAATGAGTTCATATTATGCTACGAAATACTATTAACTACTCTTAATATTCTGTATGATTAACTTGTTCCATTTGACTATTTTGAAGGAAATGGCACCGACTACTCGACACACCGTGAATATGAATGAAGAGGAATTCCGTACTTTTCTAGCTTCAAACATAGCCGCAGTACAGGCTGCGCTACATACCAACAATAACCTTGGATCTAGCAGTACAGGAAATCGTGTAGGATGCACCTATAAAGAATTCACTGCCTGCAAACCTTTGGAATTTGATGGAACCGAAGGACCGATCGGATTGAAACGGTGGACCGAGAAGGTCGAATCGGTGTTTGCCATAAGTAAGTGTACTGAAGAGGACAAAGTGAAGTACGCTACGCATACCTTCACAGGTTCTGCGTTAACATGGTGGAATACCTATCTAGAGCAAGTGGGACAAGATGATGCGTACGCACTACCGTGGTCAGCATTCAAGCACTTGATGAACGAGAAGTACCGTCCCA
This sequence comes from Rutidosis leptorrhynchoides, assembly GCF_046630445.1. NCBI lineage: Eukaryota > Viridiplantae > Streptophyta > Magnoliopsida > Asterales > Asteraceae > Rutidosis > Rutidosis leptorrhynchoides. Next base: position 440,332,682 of record NC_092335.1, on the reverse strand, counting down.
GAACCGAGGTCAATAAGCTCAAGACAGAACTTAGAGGGTTACGAACCCAAGGATTTGATATTACCACGTACGAAATACGATTCACAGAATTGTGCCTATTGTGTCCGGGAGCGTTCGAAGATGAGGAAGAGAAGATCGACGCATTTGTGAAAGGATTACCGGAAAGAATCTAAGAAGATATAAGTTCACACGAGCCCGCCTCCTTACAACAGGCATGTAGAATGGCTCACAAACTAGTGAACCAGATTGAGGAAAGAATTAAAGAACAGACGGCTGAAGAGGCCAATGTGAAGCAAGTCAAAAGAAAGTGGGAGGAAAACGGTGATAAGAATCACCAATACAACAACAACAGCAATTACAATAATAATCGCAACAATTATCCCAACAATCGCAACATCAATCGCAACTACAACAAATGGCCCAACAACAACAACAACAACAACAACAACAACAACAACAACAACAACAACAACAACAACAACAACAACAACAACAATAACAACAACAACAGCAACTACAACAATCATCCCAACAACAATAACAACCGCAACAACAACAACAATCAGAAGCAACTATGCCAAAGGTGTGAAAAGTATCACTCGGGGTTCTGCACCAAATTTTGCAACAAGTGTAAAAGAAATGGTCATAGCGCGGCGAAGTGTGAGGTCTACGGACCAGGGGTTAACAGAACGAAAGGAACAAATGGTGTCGGAACGAGTAATGGCAGAGCAAGTAGTGTCGGAGCAAGTTATGCCAATGTAGTTTGTTATAAATGTGGAAAACCGGGCTATATTATTAGAAATTGCCCGAACCTGGAGAACACGAATGGACAAGGCCGCGGAAGAGTTTTCAATATTAATGCGGCAGAGGCACAGGAAGACCCAGAGCTTGTTACGGGTACGTTTCTTATTGACAATAAATCTGCTTACGTTTTATTTGATTCGGGTGCGGATAGAAGCTATATGAGTAGAGATTTTTGTGCTAAATTAAGTTGTCCATTGATGCCATTGGATAGTAAATTTTTACTCGAATTAGCAAATGGTAAATTAGTTTCAGCAGATAATATATGTCGGAATCGAGAAATTAAACTGGTGAGCGAAACATTTAAGATTGACTTGATACCAGTAGAGTTAGGGAGTTTTGATGTGATAATCGGTATGGACTGGTTGACAGAAGTGAAAGCAGAGATCGTTTGTTACAAAAATGCAATTCGCATTATACGAGAAAAAGGAAAACCCTTAATGGTGTACGGAGAAAAGGGCAACACAAAGCTACATCTTATTAGTAATTTGAAGGCACAAAAACTAATAAGAAAAGGTTGCTATGCTGTTCTAGCACACGTCGAGAAAGTACAAACTGAAGAAAAGAGCATCAAAGATGTTCCCGTCGCAAAAGAATTTCCCGATGTATTTCTGAAAGAATTACCGGGATTACCCCCACATCGATCCGTTGAATTTCAAATAGATCTTGTACCAGGAGCTGCACCAATAGCTCGTGCTCCTTACAGACTCGCACCCAGCGAGATGAAAGAACTGCAAAGCCAATTACAAGAACTTTTAGAGCGTGATTTCATTCGACCAAGCACATCACCGTGGGGAGCTCCTGTTTTGTTTGTCAAGAAGAAAGATGGTACATTCAGGTTGTGTATCGACTACCGAGAGTTGAACAAACTTACCATCAAGAACCGCTACCCACTACCGAGAATCGACGACTTATTTGATCAACTACAAGGCTCGTCTGTTTATTCAAAGATTGACTTACGTTCCGGGTATCATCAAATGCGGGTGAAAGAAGATGATATTTCAAAGACTGCTTTCAGAACACGTTACGGTCATTACGAGTTTATGGTCATGCCGTTTGGTTTAACTAATGCACCAGCTGTGTTCATGGACCTTATGAACCGAGTGTGTGGACCATACCTTGACAAGTTTGTCATTGTTTTCATTGATGACATACTTATTTACTCAAAGAATGACCAAGAACACGGTGAACATTTAAGAAAGGTGTTAGAAGTATTGAGGAAGGAAGAATTGTACGCTAAATTTTCAAAGTGTGCATTTTGGTTGGAAGAAGTTCAATTCCTCGGTCACATAGTGAACAAAAAAGGTATTAAGGTGGATCCGGCAAAGATAGAAACTGTTGAAAAGTGGGAAACTCCGAAAACTCCGAAACACATATGCCAGTTTTTAGAACTAGCTGGTTACTACAGAAGGTTCATCCAAGACTTTTTCAGAATAGCAAAACCGTTGACTGCATTAACGCATAAAGGGAACAAATTTGAATGGAAGGATGAACAAGAGAAAGCGTTTCAGTTATTGAAGAAAAAGCTAACTACGGCACCTATATTGTCATTGCCTGAAGGGAATGATGATTTTGTGATTTATTGTGACGAATCAAAGCAAGGTCTCGGTTGTGTATTAATGCAACGAACGAAGGTGATTGCTTATGCGTCTAGACAATTGAAGATTCACGATCAAAATTATACGATGCATGATTTGGAATTAGGCGCGGTTGTTTTTGCATTAAAGACTTGGAGGCACTACTTATATGGGGTCAAAAGTATTATATATACCGACCAAAAAAGTCTTCAACACATATTTAATTAGAAACAACTGAATATGAGGCAGCGTAGGTGGATTGAATTGTTGAATGATTACGACTTTGAGATTCGTTACCACCCGGGGAAGGCAAATATGGTAGCCGACGCCTTGAGCAGGAAGGACAGAGAACCCATTCGAGTAAAATCTATGAATATAATGATTCACAATAACCTTACTACTCAAATAAAGGAGGCGCAACAAGGAGTTTTAAAAGAGGGAAATTTAAAGGATGAAATACCCAAAGGATCGGAGAAGCATCTTAATATTCGGGAAGACGGAACCCGGTATAGGGCTGAAAGGATTTGGGTACCAAAATTTGGAGATATGAGAGAAATGGTACTTAGAGAAGCTCATAAAACCAGATACTCAATACATCCTGGAACGGGGAAGATGTACAAGGATCTTAAGAAACATTTTTGGTGGCCAGGTATGAAAGCCGATATTGCTAAATATGTAGGAGAATGTTTGTCGTGTTCTAAGGTCATAGCTGAACATCAGAAACCATCAGGTCTACTACAACAACCTGAAATCCCGGAATAGAAATGGGAAAACATTACCATGAATTTCATTACTAAATTGCCAAGGACTGCAAGTGGTTATGATACTATTTGGGTAATAGTTGATCGACTCACCAAGTCAGCACACTTCCTGCCAATAAGAGAAGATGACAAGATGGAGAAGTTAGCACGACTGTATTTGAAGGAAGTCGTCTCCAGACGTGGAATACCAATCTCTATTATCTCTGATAGGGATGGCAGATTTATTTCAAGATTCTGGCAGACATTACAGCAAGCATTGGGAACTCGTCTAGACATGAGTACTGCCTATCATCCATAAACTGATGGGCAGAGTGAAAGGACGATACAAATGCTTGAAGACATGCTACGAGCTTGTGTTATTGATTTCAGAAACAGTTGGGATCGACATCTACCGTTAGCAGAATTTTCCTACAACAACAGCTACCATTCAAGCATTGAGATGGCGCCGTTTGAAGCACTTTATGGTAGAAAGTGCAGGTCTCCGATTTTTTGGAGTGAAGTGGGGGATAGACAGATTACGGGTCCGGAGATAATACAAGAAACTACCGAGAAGATCATCCAAATTCAACAACGGTTGAAAACCGCCCAAAGTCGACAAAAGAGCTACGCTGACATTAAAAGAAAATATATAGAATTTGAAATTGGAGATATGGGCATGCTTAAAGTTGCACCTTGGAAAGGCGTTGTTCAATTTGGTAAACGAGGAAAATTAAATCCAAGGTATATTGGACCATTCAAGATTATTGATCGTGTCGGACCAGTAGCTTACCGACTTGAGTTACCTCAACAACTCGCGGCTGTATATAACACTTTACACGTCTCGAATTTGAAGAAATGTTTTGCTAAAGAAGATCTCACTATTCCGTTAGATGAAATCCAAATCAACGAAAAACTTCAATTTATCGAAGAACCCGTCGAAATAATGGATCGTGAGGTTAAAAGACTTAAGCAAAACAAGATACCAATTGTTAAGGTTCGATGGAATGCTCGTAGAGGACCCGAGTTCACCTAGGAACGAGAAGATCAGATGAAGAAGAAATACCCGCATTTATTTCCAAAAGATACGTCAACACCTCCAACTGCTTAAAATTTCGGGACGAAATTTATTTAACGGGTAGGTACTGTAGTGACCCGAACTTTTCCATGTTTATATATATATTAAATAAAATTGTTATTTACATGATTAAGTGTTTCCAACATGTTAAGCAATCAAACTTGTTAAGACTTGATTAATTGAAATAGGTTTCATATAGACAATTGACCACCCAAGTTGACCGGTGATTCACGAACGTTAAAACTTGTAAAAACTATACGATGACATATATATGGTTATATATATAGTTAAAATGATTTTATTATAAGTATGTATCTCATTAGGTATTTTAACAATGAGTTATATACATAAAAATGAGACTATTAATTTAAGAAACTCGAAAACGATATATATAACGATTATCGTTATAACAACGTCTTACTTGGTACATATGAATCATATTAAGATATTAATACACTTGGTTAATTATGTTAAATGATAAGTAAATATATTATTAAGTGTATTAACAATGAAATACATATGTAAAAATAAGACTACTAACTTAATGATTTCGAAACGAGACATATATGTAACGATTATCGTTGTAACGACATTTAACTGTATATATATCATACTAAGATATATTATATATCATAATATCATGATAATACAACAATTTAACATCTCATTTGTTATAATAAACAATGGGTTAACAACATTCAACAAGATCGTTAACCTAAAGGTTTCAAAACAACATTTACATGTAACGACTAACGATGACTTAACGACTCAGCTAAAATGTATATACATGTAGTGTTTTAATATGTATTCATACACTTTTGAAAGACTTCAAGACACTTATCAAAATACTTCTACTTAACAAAAATGCTTACAATTACATCCTCGTTCAGTTTCATCAACAATTCTACTTGTATGCACCCGTATTCGTACTCGTACAATACACAACTTTTAGATGTATGTACTATTGGTATATACACTCCAATGATCAGCTCTTAGCAGCCCATGTGAGTCACCTAACACATGTGGGAACCATCATTTGGCAACTAGCATAAAATATCTCATAAAATTACAAAAATATGAGTAATCATTCATGACTTATTTACATGAAAACAAAATTTCATATCCTTTATATCTAATCCACACACCAACGACCAAAAACACCTACAAACACTTTCATTCTTCAATTTTCTTCATCTAATTGATCTCTCTCAAGTTCTATCTTCAAGTTCTAAGTGTTCTTCATAAATTCCAAAAGTTCTAGTTTCATAAAATCAAGAATACTTCCAAGATTGCAAGTTTACTTCCAAGTTTTCTAAATCCATTCCAAGTAATCATCCAAGATCAAGAAACCTTTGTTACTTACAGTAGGTTATCTTTCTAATACAAGGTAATAATCATATTTAAACTTTAATTCAATTTCTATAACTATAACAATCTTATTTCGAGTGGAAATCTTACTTGAAATTGTATTCGTGTCATGATTCTGCTTCAAGAACTTTCAAGCCATCCAAGGATCCATTGAAGATAGATCTATTTTTCTCATTTCCAGTAGGTTTATCCAAGGAACTTGAGATATTAATGATGTTCATAACATCATTTGATTAATACATATAAAGCTATCTTATTCGAATGTTTAAACTTGTAATCACTAGAACATAGTTTAGTTAATTCTAAACTTGTTCGCAAATGAAAGTTAATCCTTCTAACTTGACTTTTAAAATCAACTAAACACATGTTCTATATCTATATGATATGCTAACTTAATGATTTAAAACCTGGAAACACGAAAAACACCGTAAAATCGGATTTACGCCGTCGTAGTAACACCGCAGGCTGTTTTGGGTTAGTTAATTAAAAACTATGATAAACTTTGATTTAAAAGTTGTTATTCTGAGAAAATGATTTTTATTATGAACATGAAACTATATCCAAAAATTATGGTTAAACTCAAAGTGGAAGTATGTTTTCTAAAATGGTCATCTAGACGTCGTTCTTTCGACTGAAATGACTACCTTTACAAAAATGACTTGTAACTTATTTTTCCGACTATAAAACTATACTTTTTCTGTCTAGATTCATAAAATAGAGTTCAATATAAAACCATAGAAATTTGATTCACTCAAAACGGATTTAAAATGAAGAAGTTATGGGTAAAACAAGATTGGATAATTTTTCTCATTTTAGCTACGTGAAAATTGGTAACAAATCTATTCCAACCATAACTTAATCAACTTGTATTGTATATTATGTAATTTTGAGATACCATAGACACGTATACAATTTTTCGACCTATCATGTCGACACATCTATATATATTTCGGAACAACCATAGACACTATATATGTGAATGTTGGAGTTAGCTATACAGGGTTGAGGTTGATTCCAAAATATATATAGTTTGAGTTGTGATCAATACTGACGAGGACAGCTGACTTAATAAACTTAAAACATCAAAATATATTAAAAGTGTTGTAAATATATTTTGAACATACTTTGATATATATGTATATATTGTTATAGGTTCGTGAATCAACCAGTGGCCAAGTCTTACTTCCCGACGAAGTAAAAATCTGTGAAAGTGAGTTATAGTCCCACTTTTAAAATCTAATATTTTTGGGATGAGAATACATGCAGGTTTTATAAATGATTTACAAAATAGACACAAGTACGTGAAACTACATTCTATGGTTGAATTATCGAAATCGAATATGCCCCTTTTTATTAAGTCTGGTAATCTAAGAATTAGGGAACAGACACCATAATTGACGCGAATCCTAAAGATAGATCTATTGGGCCTAACAAACCCAATCCAAAGTACCGGATGCTTTAGTACTTCGAAATTTATATCATATCTGAAGGGTGTCCCGGAATGATGGGGATATTCTTATATATGCATCTTGTTAATGTCGGTTACCAGGTGTTCACCATATGAATGATTTTTATCTCTATGTATGGGATGTGTATTGAAATATGAAATCTTGTAGTCTATTGTTACGATTTGATATATATAGGTTAAACCTATAACTCACCAACATTTTTGTTGACGTTTAAAGCATGTTTATTCTCAGGTGAATACTAAGAGCTTCCGCTATTGCATACTAAAATAAGGAAAAGATTTGGAGTTCATGTTTGTATGATATTGTGTAAAAACTGCATTCAAGAAACTGATTTCGATGTAACATATTTGTATTGTAAACCATTATGTAATGGTCGGGTGTAAACAGGATATTTTAGATTATCATTTAATCTACATAAGGCTTTTTAAACCTTTATTTATGAAATAAAGGTTATGGTTTGTTTTAAAAATGAATGCAGTCTTTGAAAAACGTCTCATATAGAGGTCAAAACCTCGCAACGAAATCAATTAATATGGAACGTTTTTAATCAATAAGAACAGGACATTTCACGAAGCCTATCTCGGATTTGAACGATCTTCTCGATGGTTTCGTGAATGAGTTCGGGTCCAGTGATTTGTACGTCGCCTACTTCGGCCCAACAAAGAGGAGAACGGCATTTTCGGCCATATAGCGCTTCAAAAGGTGCGGCTTTAATACTCGTGTGATAACTATTGTTGTAAGAGAACTCGGCGAGAGGTAAGTGCTTGTCCCAAGCTTTTCCAAAATCAACCACACAAGCCCGTAACATGTCCTCTAAGGTTTGAATTGTGCGTTCGCTTTGTCCATCGGTTTGGGGATGATATGCGGTGCTCATGTCTAAACGCGTTCCCAACGCTTCTTGCAAGGTACGCCAAAATCTAGAAACAAAACGACCATCTCGGTCGGAGATAATCGATAAAGGTACACCGTGTCGGGCTACGATCTCCTTGATGTAAAGTTGTGCAAGTTTCTCCATTTTGTCGGTTTCTTTCATAGCGAGAAAGTGTGCGGATTTGGTGAGACGGTCAACAATAACCCAAATGGTATCATAACCGCCCGTTGTCTTTGGTAACTTGGTGATGAAATCCATCGTTATTCTTTCCCACTTCCATTATGGGATTTCGGGTTGTTGAAGTAATCCGGACTGTCTTTGGTGTTCGGCTTTGACTTTGGAACATGTCAAACACTTGGAAACATAAGTAGCTACTCCCTTTTGATGTTCGGCCACCAATATTGTTGTTTAAGGTCGTGGTACATCTTATTGGCACCGGGGTGAATCGAGTATCGTGACTTATGGGCTTCATCTAAAATAAGACTTCGTAGATCCCCATAACTAGGCACCCAAATCCTTCCGGCAAAACATCGAAGTCCGGTTTCCTTGATTTCGAATCGAGAGATGAGAATATTCAAGAGCTCATGTGAAATGTTTTCATCCTTGAGAGCCTCATCTTGGGCTACCCGAATCTGGCTATTAAGGTTGGTGTGGATGGTGATGTTTAAGGCTCGGACACGAAGAGGCACCGCTCTTTCTTTTCGACTTAAGGCATCGGATACTACATTTGCCTTCCCGGGATGGTAACGAAGCTCGCAATCGTAATCGTTTAAGGTTTCAATCCACCGTCGTTGTCTCATGTTTAGTTGCTTTTGGTCGAAGATGTGTTGGAGACTTTTGTGATCGGTAAAGATAGTACTCTTGGTTCCATAAACATAGTGTCTCCATATTTTAAGTGCAAAGACAACGGCTCCGAGTTCGAGATCATGTGTCGTGTAGTTTCGTTCATGAATTTTGAGTTGTCGAGAAGCATATGAAATGACTTTTGTTCGTTGCATCAACACACACCCAAAACCATGTTTCGAGGCGTCACAATACACAACAAAATCGTCATTGCCTTCGGGAAGTGACAAGATAGGAGCGGTGGTTAGCTTTGTTTTCAAGATTTGAAATGCGGATTCTTGTTCGGTTGCCCAATTGAATTTCTTTCCCTTGTGAGTTAAAGCGGTTAGAGGGCGAGCAACCAAAGAAAAATCCTTGATGAATCTACGGTAGTATCCGGCGAGACCCAAGAATTGACGAATGTGAGTAGGTGTAGTAGGAGTCTCCCATTTACTAATGGCTTCGATTTTCGATGGATCGACTTTAATACCTTGGTCACTTACAACATGACCAAGAAATTGAACTTCCTTCAACCAAAATTCACACTTGGAGAATTTGGCATAGAGTCGTTCTTGTCTTAAAAGTTCAAGCATAAGTCGGAGGTGTTCCTCGTGTTCTTCTTCGCTTTTTGAATAAACTAAAATATCATCGATGAACACGATAACGAATTTGTCAAGATACGGTTTGCACACGCGGTTCATAAGATCCATGAACACCACCGGTGCGTTAGTGAGACCAAATGGCATTACAAGAAATTCATAACTACCATAACGAGTTCGGAAAGCGGTTTTGGAGACATCTTCCCCCTTAACCCTCAATTGATGATAACCCGAGCGGAGATCGATTTTTGAATATACACAAGACCCTTGTAATTGATCAAAGAGGTCATCGATGCGAGGAAGAGGATATCGGTTCTTAACCGTTAATTTGTTTAGTTCACGATAGTCAATGCACATTCGTAGGGATCCGTCTTTCTTTTTAACAAACAAAATCGGAGCGCCCCAAGGTGAATGACTAGGTTGGATAAAACCACGATCAAGTAGTTCTTGGATTTGACTTTGCAATTCTTGCATTTCGGATGGAGCGAGTCTATATGGTGCACGTGCTACGGGTGCGGCTCCCGGAATAAGATCGATTTGGAATTCAACCGGTCGATGAGGTGGAAGACCCGGCAATTCATCGGGAAATACATCGGAATAGTCACTAACAATTTGCACATCATCGATGTGCTTCTCATTGGACTCGACCTTCTTAACGTGAGCAAGGATCGCAAAACAACCCTTACGGAGTAGTTTTCTAACTTTAATACACGAAATGAAGTTGAGTCCGGTGCAACTCTTATCACCATAGACGATCAAAGGTTCACCATTCTCGATAGGGATTCGGATTGCGTTAAGATCACAAAGCTCCCTAGTTCCATGGGTATCAAGTCAATTTCAAACTCATTACCCAAAATGTTTAACGTACACCCCCGGTAATATGTGTCAGCACTCAATAGTTTTCCGTTGGCCACTTCAATGGTATAGGTGGTATCTAGTAGAAGTGGTAGAGTGTTAAAAGAATGATTCAAAGTCTTGGATACAAAACTCTTATCGGCACCCGAATCGAATAAACAAGTAACATAAGTGTTGTTGAGGAGAAACGTACCCGTGACTAATTCATTGTCATCTCGGGCTTCCTCGGTGTTGATGTTGAAAGCTCGTCCGCGTGTGTTGGTGTTGGCTTTCTTCTTCGGACATGCATTTTTAAAATGACCCGTTTGGCCACATTCGTAACAAGTACCCGGTTTTGGTGCATTGGGCACCTTTTGAGCGACGGGGGCGGCACTTCTACAATCGTTGGCCACATGACCACCCCTTTGGCACCGATGGCAAAATAGATTGTTACATTCACCATAGTGGTGTTTGTGGCATTTGTTGCAAAAGGGTTTATTTCCGCCATAACTTTTCTTGGCGTCGGAGGTGAAAGGCTTTTTGGTAAAGTTGGTGTTGTAGTTGTTCCTTGATTGGGGGGCTTCCCATTTTCTTTTGTTGCCGCCCGATTTATCCTCCGCCTTAGGTGCCGGAACTACAATTTCGTCAACCGTTTCAATCAATTGGCGGGCCATGTCCAAATCTTGTTGTAGGTTAGCGGGTTTGGATGACATCACTCCTTGTTTGATGCTCTTTGGAAGACCATCCATATAGAGTTCAACCCTTTGAGATTCGGGGTTCACGAGGTTGGGACACATCAAGGATAGCTCGGTGTATCGTTGATTGTAGGCCTTGAGATCTTTTCCGACCGCCTTTAAAGTTCTTAGCTCTTGTTCGAGCTTTTGGGTTTCTTCACGAGGGAAAAATTCGACGATCATCCTTTCCCTCAAATCGGCCCAAGAGAGGGCGTGAGCTTCATCAGTACCCACCGATTGTACATACGTGTTCCACCATGTGAGGGCGATACCGGCAAAGGTGTGGGTGGAATATTTGACTTTATCTTGGTCCCGACAACCGCTTATGCTAAAAATGGCTTCCGTTTGTTCGAACCATCGAGTGAGCACAACCGGTCCCCCGGTTTCATCAAAAGGGTGAGGTTTGCACCCCATGAAGGCTTTGTAGGATCACCCTTCGCTTGAGTTACCGGCCCCTTGATTGTTGTTGTGGTTGTTGTTATTGTTGGAGGAGTGATCGGCCATGGCCGCTTCCACGGCGGTGGCTATCATTCGTTGTAGTGCTTGTTCGGGAATCTCATGGCGTGGCACACGACGAGGAGGCATTATTCCTTCAAAACACAAGAATACCGTTGATTAGTATTCTTAATAATACTAACCATGATATGGAATAAGGATAGAGAGAAATTTTCCTTGACTCGCCTTAAATTCTTTATGTCATAATGTCGGAATGTTCATATGAGTCACCGTAATATAATCCCGGAAATTATATTATCCTAATTCATATGTGCATTCGTCACTAATTCATATAGTCAAGGTGGCGCGTCAATTGAATCAAGTAACGTGAGCTTAAGATTGAATAAGAATTAGATATGATAGACGAGTTCGAGTATAATGCATAAGTAGTCAAGTAATTCCTACTTCAAGTCTATATGCCGATTGTAGTCTAGACTCACTAATGTACCCTATGACTCGGGGTTGACACCAATGAACTCTAAATCCCTACAACCAACGCTCTGATACCATCTGTAGCGACCCGACCAAATCATGTTTGACGGCGCCGACTACTTAGGTCCCGTTACGTGGTCATAAGTCTTTAACATGACATTTGACCAAAATATGTCGCATTCATTTCATAAGAAAAAGGATGTTTCAAGTTTACAAATGTAGTTCAAAAGACTAGTTACATTACAAAGTTTAACGTACGAATGAAACCTATGCGACACAATTTAAAGTAGTCAAAAGACGCTCCAACTATGCATGTATACTCGACATCCAAGCAAGTATCAAAAAGAGTGCGGAAGCATGTATCAAGAAGCTTTCAAGGACCTGAGAAAACATATAGAAAACTGTTAACGAAAACGTTGGTGAAATCATAGGTGTTTTAGTAAACGTTGCATTTGAACCACAAGATTTAATATAATATGATTATCTAAATCATTTGCATTCCAAAGTTGTTATTTGTTTTGCGGGTACCCAATTATCAAACTTAACTGCTTTGCACCCTTTGCGTAGTGTTAGAACATACACTAGACCCGAAAATATATTTCATCTGCTAACGGTAGCGAACCGTCCGAATGAGGCTCGGCAAGCCCATGTGATCACATAATATAAGTTCACGTTTACACCCTGAAAGTGTAACTAATGATAATTGAATTGAGGATTTTTGTTCAAACTCGTACGTGGAATGTTCGTTTTCGTACTTGTGTTCAAAGTGTAAAAGCATGATACGTATATGTTTCTCATCCCATAGTTTAAAGCATAAAAGTTGTTTGAAAGATGGGACTATGATCTCACCTTGAGTGCACTTATGAAAAGTACTTCACAAAGTAACGTGTGCGAAGGATAATGCTAGTCTTGACCTAAACAAATAGGTCATATCAATAACGGTAAACACGATAGGTCAAAGATGTTCAATTAGTCCTATGGCTCGTTACGACTCGATTATGTAGCATGTGAATCAAATTGTCATGTTTCATGCAAGATACAAGTATAGGAACAAGTTAGGAAGGTTGCATAATCATTTGGTTAAGTTTGACAAAAGTCAAACTTTGGTCGGTCAAAGTCAACGAAAAAGTTAACACGTTCGGGTCGGGTCCTGAACTATTTTTCTGAGGTTTTTATTCATATATAAACATGTTAGAACAAGTCTCATGTTAATCGGAGGTCCATAGGGTGCCAAACATTTTTTATAATTTGACCAAGGAGGTCAGAACCTAACCACGGCTTAGGCCGCGCCGCGACCCAGGATTGCCGCGCCGCGACAATACGCGGAAGCTGGTACCTGGTCAGTCTCAATTGTCCAAGTCTCAATTCAAAACACTTTCAAGCATAACTCGCAAACCGCTAATACTTAGAACTCGTATCTTATATCGTTAGAAAGGTAATTTGACAAAGAACACAACTAAATACATTTCACCAACTAAAAACGTTATTTGTAACAATCAGCTTTCAAAAGTAAATGATCAATTAATGCACACATTTAATACTCAAATTTGATAAGTGCACATTTATGATTTGGGCATTTAATGCATACATACAACATGCCGTTTTGTAGGTAATCGAGCATACAATACAACTAACTACTTACTAACAATAATTTATGGCATTCAATGCATCAAATATTCATTTCAAGCTTATCAAACCCTAACCCAATTTCACCAAAATCACTAATCAAGTTTATGGAGTTTTCTCAAGCAACCTATACGTCAAATTGGAGCTAGTGATACTAGGAACACATTTAATACGTGCATTCATAACATTTAACAACATTCAAACATCCAAATCACCAAATCAAACACACCAAAGTTCATACTCAAGCTAGTTACTTCAAATAACGAAATCGAGCATATATATCATATATTCATGTTAGACTTGAGCCATAGACACTAATTAACAACTTTATAAGTTCAAAATATCAAGAACACAAAATCTAGTGATTTTAGAAAGTTACCCAAACTTGATGAAGTCGGTATGGAATCGAAGAGGAAGTTGCAAGGATTCCAAATATGTAATTTGTTTTGCAAGACACCCGCTAGCTTGGATTTAGATGATGATTCTTTGATATGGAGTTTGAGAGAAAATTGAAAAGTAGTAAAGAAAAAGAGAAATGAAATGAAAAAGGTGGGAGGAAGGGGTTAACTAGTCAAATGCTAGTCACCTCTTTGGCACTTTGGCGAAACTAGTCCCTCAAGTTCGGTTGCGGGTGCGTGAATTACCTAAACGAGATATTTTTAAAACGCGTATTAACGAGGGATGTCATAATCATATAACGGAGTTTAAATAGTTAAACGGAAAAGTGAACGGAAAAAGGCGGGATGTTACATTACCTACTCCTTAAAAGAAATTTCGTCCCGAAATTTAAGTAGGCGTAGCGGTCGTTGTTTCTTCCTCAAAATCTTGCGTTTCCGGAATCGGGAATAAGTGAGGGTATTTCTTTTGCATTTGATCTTGCCTTTTCCAAGTAAACTCGGGTCCTCTTTTGGCGTTACAACGGACTTTGACAATCGGGATTCGACTTTGTTTCAATGTCTTGATGGAGGTGTCCACAATTTCAACCGGTTCTTCCACAAAATGAAGTTTGTCATCAATAGTAAGTTCCTCGAGAGGGATGACGATATCGGGTTCGGCAAGACACTTTTTCAAGTTAGATACATGGAAGGTAGGATGAACAGAGCTCAATTGGGGCGGAAGATCTAAACGATAAGCAACGGTTCCTATACGCTCCAAGATTTCGAAAGGACCAATATACCGCATATTTAGCTTCCCGCGTTTCCCAAAATGGATTACACCCTTCCAAGGTGTGACTTTTAACATGATGCGGTCACCGACTTGAAATTCAAGGTCGTTAGGTCTTTTGTCGGTATAGCACTTTTGACGACTCCGGGCCGTCCGAAGTGTAGTGACCCGAACTTTTCCATGTTTATATATATATATATATATATATATTAAATAAAATTGTTATTTACATGATTAAGTGTTTTCAACATGTTAAGCAATCAAACTTGTTAAGACTTGATTAATTGAAATAGGTTTCATATAGACAATTGACCACCCAAGTTGACCGGTGATTAACGAACGTTAAAACTTGTAAAAACTATACGATGACATATATATGGTTATATATATAGTTAACATGATTTTATTATAAGTATGTATCTCATTAGGTATTTTAACAATGAGTTATATACATAAAAATGAGACTATTAATTTAAGAAACTCGAAAACGATATATATAACGATTATCGTTATAACAACGTCTTACTAGGTACATATGAATCATATTAAGATATTGATACACTTGGTTAATTATGTTAAATTATAAGTAAATATATTATTAAGTGTATTAACAATGAAATACATATGTAAAAATAAGACTACTAACTTAATGATTTCGAAACGAGACATATATGTAACGATTATCGTTGTAACGACATTTAACTGTATATATATCATACTAAGATATATTATATATCATAATATCATGATAGTACAACAATTTAACATCCCATTTGTTATAATAAACAATGGGTTAACAACATTCAACAAGATCATTAACCTAAAGGTTTCAAAACAACATTTACATGTAACGACTAACGATGACTTAACGACTCAGCTAAAATGTATATACATGTATTGTTTTAATATGTATTCCTACACTTTTGAAAGACTTCAAGACACTTATCAAAATACTTCTACTTAACAAAAATGCTTACAATTACATCCTCGTTCAGTTTCATCAACAATTCTACTCGTATGCACCCGTATTCGTACTCGTACAATACACAGCTTTTAGATGTATGTACTATTGGTATATACACTCCAATGATAAGCTATTAACAGCCCATGTGAGTCACCTAACACATGTGGGAACCATCATTTGGCAACTAGCATAAAATATCTCATAAAATTACAAAAATATGAGTAATCATTCATGACTTATTTACATGAAAACAAAATTTCATATCCTTTATATCTAATCCACACACCAACGACCAAAAACACCTACAAACACTTTCATTCTTCAATTTTCTTCATCTAATTGATCTCTCTCAAGTTCTATCTTCAAGTTCTAAGTGTTCTTCATAAATTCCAAAAGTTCTAGTTTCATAAAATCAAGAATACTTCCAAGATTGCAAGTTTACTTCCAAGTTTTCTAAATCCATTCCAAGTAATCATCCAAGATCAAGAAACCTTTGTTACTTACAGTAGGTTATCTTTCTAATACAATGTAATAATCATATTCAAACTTTAATTCAATTTCTATAACTATAACAATCTTATTTCGAGTGGAAATCTTACTTGAAATTGTTTTCGTGTCATGATTCTGCTTCAAGAACTTTCAAGCCATCCAAGGATCCTTTGAAGCTAGATCTATTTTTCTCATTTCCAGTAGGTTTATCCAAGGAACTTGAGGTAGTAATGATGTTCATAACATCATTCGATTCATACATATAAAGCTATCTTATTCGAAGGTTTAAACTTGTAATCACTAGAACATAGTTTAGTTAATTCTAAACTTGTTCGCAAATGAAAGTTAATCCTTCTAACTTGACTTTTAAAATCAACTAAACACATGTTCTATATCTATATGATATGCTAACTTAATGATTTAAAACCTGGAAACACGAAAAACACCGTAAAATCGGATTTACGCCGTCGTAGTAACATCGCGGGCTGTTTTGGGTTAGTTAATTAAAAACTTAACTGCTTTGCATTTGAACCACAAGATTTAATATAATATGATTATCTAAATCATTTGCATTCCAAAGTTGTTATTTGTTTCGCGGGCACCCAATTATCAAACTTAACTGCTTTGCACCCTTTGCGTAGTGTTAGAACATATACTAGACCCGAAAATATATTTCATCCGCTAACGGTAGCGAACCGTCCGAATGAGGCTCGTCAAGCCCATGTGATCACATAATATAAGTTCACGTTTACACACTGCAAATGTAACTAATGATAATTGAATTGAGGATTTTTGTTCAAACCCGTACGTGGAATGTTCGTTTTCGTACTTGTGTTCAAAGTGTAAAAGCATGATACGTATATGTTTCTCATCCCATAGTTTAAAGCATAAAAGTTGTTTGAAAGATGGGACTATGATCTCACCTTGAGTGCACGTATGAAAAGTACTTCACAAAGTAACGTGTGCGAAGGATAATGCTAGTCTTGACCTAAACAAATAGGTCGTATCAATAACGGTAAACACGATAGGTCAAAGATGTTCAATTAGTCCTATGGCTCGTTACGACTCGATTATGTAGCATGTGAATCAAATTGTCATGTTTCATGCAAGATCAAGTATAGGAACAAGTTAGGAAGGTTGCATAATCATTTGGTTAAGTTTGACAAAAGTCAAACTTTGGTCGGTCAAAGTCAACGAAAAAGTCAACACGTTCGGGTCGGGTCCCGAACTATTTTTCTGAGGTTTTTATTCATATATAAACATGCTAGAACAAGTCTCATGTGAATCGGAGGTCCATAGGGTGCCAAACATTTTTCATAATTTGACCAAGGAGGTCAGAACCTGACCACGACTTAGGCCGCGCCGCGACCCAGGATTGCCGCGCCGCGACAATACGCAGGAGCTGGTACCTGGTCAGTCTCAATTGTCCAAGTCTCAATTCAAAACACTTTCAAGCATAACTCGCAAACAGCTAATACTTAGAACTCGTATCTTATATTGTTAGAAAGGTAATTTGACAAAGAACACAACTAAATACATTTCACCAACCAAAAACTTTATTTGTAACAATCGGCTTTCAAAAGTAAATGATCAATTAATGCACACATTTAATACTCAAATTTGATAAGTGCACATTTATGATTTGGGCATTTAATGCATACATACAACATGCCGTTTTGTAGGTAATCGAGCATACAATACAACTAACTACTTACTAACAATAATTTATGGCATTCAATGCATCAAATATTCATTTCAAGCTTATCAAACCCTAACCCAATTTCACCAAAATCACTAATCAAGTTTATGGAGTTTTCTCAAGCAACCTATACGTCAAATTGGAGCTAGTGATACTAGGAACACATTTAATACGTGCATTCATAACATTTAACAACATTCAAACATCCAAATCACCAAATCAAACACACCAAAGTTCATACTCAAGCTAGTTACTTCAAATAACGAAATCGAGCATATATATCATATATTCATGTTAGACTTGAGCCATAGACACTAATTAACAACTTTATAAGTTCAAAATATCAAGAACACAAAATCTAGTGATTTTAGAAAGTTACCCAAACTTGATGAAGTCGGTATGGAATCGAAGAGGAAGTTGCAAGGATTCCAAATATGTAATTTGTTTTGCAAGACACCCGCTAGCATGGATTTAGATGATGATTCTTTGATATGGAGTTTGAGAGAAAATTGGAAAGTAGTAAAGAAAAAGAGAAATGAAATGAAAAAGGTGGGAGGAAGGGGTTAACTAGTCAAATGCTAGTCACCTCTTTGGCACTTTGGCGAAACTAGTCCCTCAAGTTCGGTTGTGGGTGCGTGAATTACCTAAACGAGATATTTTTAAAACGCGTATTAACGAGGGAGGTCATAATCATATAACGGAGTTTAAATAGTTAAACGGAAAAGTGAACGGAAAAAGGTGGGATGTTACAACGCCGTCCCATATCTTGAACGCCGTCCAGCTCTTCACATCTGGATGCTGTCCAGCCAATCTGGACGCTGTCCAGATGAACTACCAGGTTCTGATTTGGTTGGCCGTTTACCATTTAATTCTAACTATGCTACGCTCCTCCGATTCACATGTAACTTGTTCTAACATGCTTATATATGATTAAAAACCTCAGAAAAATAGTTCGGGACCCGACCCGAACGTGTTGACTTTTTCGTTGACTTTGACCCGACCAAAGTTGACTTTTGATCAAACTTAACCAATTGCTTATGCAATCATTCTAATTTGCTTCTATACTTGTATCTTGCATGAAACTTGACAATTTGATTCACATGCTATATAATCGAGTCGTAACGAGCCATAGGACTAATTGAACAGCTTTGACCAACCGTGTTTACCGTTATTGATACAACCTACTTGTTTAGGTCAAGACTAGCATCCGTTCTTGCACTTGTTAACTTTGTGAAGTATATTTATTTCTCGTGTACTCAAGGTGAGATCATAGTCCTACTTTTACTCTTTTAAACTTACATTGGGATGAGAAAACATAAACGTTTCATTTTACAAAGTGAACACAAGTATGAGAACAAACATTCTACATACGAGTTAGAACAAAATCCTCAATTCGATTATCATTAGTTACACTTGCCGGGTGTAAGCGAGAACTTATGTTGTATGGCCATATGGGTTTGACAAACCCTCATTCGGACGGTTCGCTACCGTTACTTCGGATGAAATATATTTTCGAGAAACAGTGTATGTTCTAACACTATTGTGATCGGGTTCTATGGAAGGAAAGTTAAGCCTTGATAATTGGGTGCTCGTGATAACAATTTTTGGAATGGTTTACTATTATTGAAATGTTATAAATCTTGTGGTTCATTTTACTTACTCACTTACTTACTTAAACCTATGATTTCACCAATGTTTTCGTTGACAGATTTCTATGTTTTTCTCAGGACTTTGAACGATATGTGATACATGCTTCCGCTCATTATTTTGATACTTGCATTGGATGTCGAGTATATATGCATACATGGAGCGCCTTTTGACTTTATTTTAAACTGTGTCGCATAGGTTTCATTTGTACTTATAACTTTGTAACGTAACTAATGGTTGAACTATTCTTGTAAACTTTGAAACAATCTTTACATTTGAAATGAATGCGACATATTTTGGTCAAACATTATTTTAAAGACTTATGACCACGTAACGGGACCTCAGTAGACGACGCCGTCAATGACGATTTTGTTGGGTCGCTACAGATGGTATCAGAGCATTGGTTGTAGGGATTTAGAGTTCATTGGTGTCAACCCAGAGTCATAGGGTACATTAGTGAGTCTAGACTACAACCGGCATATAGACTAGAAGTAGGAATTACTTGACTACTTGTGCATTTATACTTGAACTCTTCTATTCCCATCTAACTCTTATTCCATCTAAATCTCACGTTGTTTAATTTGATTGACACGCCACCTTGACTATATGGAATAATGTCGAATGCACATATGAATCAGGGTAATATAATTTCCGGGATTATATTACGGTGACTCATATGAACGTTCTGACATTATGACATAAAGAATTTAAGGCGAGTCAAGGAAAATCTTATCTCTATCAAAAATTCATACCACGGTTAGTATTATTAAGGATACTAATCAACGATATTCTTGTGTTTTCAAGGAACAATGGCTCACCAATGTCAAAACAATACTCCTCCCGAAACTCTAAAACAAGCTCTTCAACGAATGATAGCCACCGCCGTGGGTGCGGCCGTGGCCAGTCACTTCTCCAACAACAACAATCATAGAGCCGTTGATTCAAACGAGGGGTGCTCCTACAATAACTTCATGGAGTACAAACCTCCCACTTTCGATGGAACCGGGGGACCGGTTGCTCTCACCCGATGGCTCGAACAAACAGAAGCCGTTTTTAGAATAAGCGGCTGTCGGGACCAAGATAAGGTCAAGTTTTTCACCCTCACTTTCACCGGTATTGCTCTCTCATGGTGGAACATGTACGTACAATCGGTGGGTACCGATGAAGCCCATACACTCTCTTGGACCGAATTAAGAGAAATAATGATCACCGAATACTTTCCTCGCGAAGAGACTCGAAGGCTCGAACAGGGGCTAAGAAATTTAAAAATGGCCCGAAATGACCTCGAAGATTATAATCAACGACTTGCCGAACTAGCCTCAATTTGTCCAAACCTCATGGCTCCCGGGCCCCAAGGAGTTGAATTTTACATGGATGACCTCCCTAAGAGCATTCCACACGGGGTAATGCCATCAAGACCCATCAACCTACAAGAGGCTTTGACGATGGCCCACCGATTTATAAAAACGGTGGATGAAATTGAAGTGCCGGCACCAACGGCCGAGGACCAACCGAGTAACAACAAAAGAAAACAGGAAGCCTCTCCATCAAGCAACCACAACCACAAACACAACCACTCCACCAAGAAGCCTTTCACCCCCAGCGGCAGGAAAAGTTATGCCGGAACTCGACCTTTTTGCAACAAGTGCCACAAACATCATTATGGTGAATGTAGCAAACCATTTTGCAACAAGTGCCGCAACCATCATTATGGAAAATGTGGCAATCCATTTTGCATCAAGTGTCAAGGAAGTGGCCATGTGGCCCATGTTTGTAAGAGTACCGTTACCGTCGCTCAAAAGGGGCCCAATGCGCCAAAAGCGGGTGTTTGTTTCGAATATGGCCAACCAGGTCATTTTAGGAATGCGTGTCCAAAGAAGAAATCAAACCCCAATGTACGTGGATGAGCCTTCAACATTAACACCTAGGATGCCCGGGATGACAACTAGCCACAGGTACGTTTCTTCTCAACAACTCTTATGTTTCATGTCATTCGATTCGGGGGTCGATAAATGTTTTGTATCCAAGGCCTTGGAGCCTACTCCTTGCACTCCACCACTTTCCCTAGAAACTACTTACGCCATTAAAGTGACCAACGGGAAAACTATTGCGTATCGACAAATTTTATCGGAGGGTGTACGTTAAACTTATTGGGTGGATAATTTGAATTTTGACTTGATACCTATAGAACTAGGGAGCTCAAAACCTGTTCGTTAAGAAGAAAATGATTCCTTACATGTGTATAGATTATCGTGAACTAAATAATTTCCGGTTAAGAACCGATATCCTCTTTCCCGTACCGATGACCTCTTGGTCAATTGCAAGGATTCCGTGTGTATTCCAAAATCGACCTCCATTCCGGTTATCATCAATTGAGGGTTAAGGGAGAAGGTATCTCCAAAACTGCTTTCCGAACTCACTACGATAGTTATAAATTTCTTTTAGTGTCGTTCAGTTTATCTAAGGCTCCGTCCGTATTCATAGACCTCCTGAACCACATATGCAAACATATATAGACAAATCCGTTATCGTATTTATAGATGATGTCTAAATCTATTTAAGTAAAGAATAAAACAAACAACATCTCTGTCTTACGCTCGAACTCTTGAGAAAAGAGCAACTCTATGCCAAAATCTCCAAGTGTGAACTTTGCTTAAACAAAGTCCAATTTCTAGACCATGTTGTTAGTGGTCAAGGTATTACAATAAATCTCGCAAAAATCGAAGCCACACGTAATCGGGAAACCCTCACGACTCTGACTTGTATTCATAAAATCTTAGATCTCGCCGATTATTATCGAAGATTCATTTCCGACTTTTTCTCGTGTTGCTCGTCCTTTAACCTCGTTAGCTCAATAAGGGAAGAATTAAGCCTCTCCGTGTCCGAACCTTGAACGTGATTATCCACATCAACCAGATTAGCCAAATCCGTGTAACACAAAATGGAACTCAAATATGAAAATATTTCTACGTGAACGCCTGAAAGACATCCTCTTTCGACTCGAAATCAAGGAAACTGAAATTCGTTATTTTGCCTGAAAAATTGGAACACTTAATTATGGACCCCATCAATCTTCTCGTCATCACGTACCACGTTACATAACTCTGTTATTGCACCGTTACTGTATGATATTACTGGAATTTAAGATAACACACAATCCAAGGATACCTCCTTCTTCTTTGACTTAACATCCTTGTGCTTCTGATATACGGCCAACCACTACTCAACCCCAAACTATACAACTACGTGTACTATCTCGTTTCCTATCAAGTCTCAACATTTGACCACTAGATGCGCGATATGGCTACCTCAAGATGTAAACTCATCCTATTGTAAGTTCTCATTTCACTCCTATCTCTTTTGCTCGTACTTCCGTATAAGGAATCCTCTTATCTAAATTCTCAATAGAGAGAGAGACTCTTCACGTATTACTAGTATTCACTACGAGGGTGAATAGTCCCGACGAACGTTTTTCAGTAGCCGATAAGAAACTTGTTCCAACAAACGTTTTCGAACCCTAACTAACTTGTCCAAACATATCTTAAAGAAACCCTTTTCCAACCCGGTGTACCATTGTCAATTATCTCGGATCGAAATACTCGTTTCACTTCTAGTTTTACAAGAAGCTTTAGGAACACATTTGAGCATGAGTACTGCGTATCATCCACAAACCAACGGAACAAGCAAACGTACAATTCAAATCTTGGAAAGACATGTTACAAACTTGTATTATCGCTCTTAGTTGATTCCTCTTACAATGGTAGTTACCACTCGTATATTAACGTCGCACTTTTCGAAACCTTATATAACCGCAAATGTTGCTCTCCTATTCATTGGACCGAAGTAGGTGACAAGCAATCACAGGATCCGAACTTATTCAAGAAACAACCGTTGAGATAGTTCAAGTCTGAGAAGGGCTCAAGCCGGCCCGTAGTCGCCAAAAGAGTTATACCAATGTTAGACGAAAACCTCTCGAATTCCAAGTGAGTAACCTCGTAATATTGAAAAACCGCACCTTGGAAAGGTATAATCCGTTTCGGGAAATCGAGAGAAGTTAAATCGCGATATATTGATCCTTTTGAAATCTTGAAGCGTATCGGACCCGTTGCTTACCGTTTCGAACTCCCGGCTCAATCGAATTCCGTTCATCCTACATTCTATATAGCAAACTTAAGGAAGTGTCTTGCGAAAAAAGAACTTGTTATCCTTTTCGACGAGCTTACTATCGATGACAAACTTCACTTCATAGGAGAACCAGTTGAAATTATGGATCGTAGAATCAAAATTTTCTACCACGTAAAACCCCGACTATCCAGATTCGTTGGAATACCAAAAAAGGACCAAATAATAAGGGAGTACCATCACTCATTCATAGAATTGACAACACTAGGTCTCGAGGAAGAGACATCGACTATTACTTCCAACTAAATTTCGGGATGAAATTTCTTTTAAGGTGTGGGTAATGTAACATCCCGCATTTCTCCGTTAGATTATTTTAACGCCCGTCTTTTTATTTTGATAATATCTTTGTATCTAGATTCGTATCCTCCATTAGCTAACGTTCTTAATATTTCCGTTATTGGATTATAACATCTCCCGTTTACTCTCGCGTATTCAAAATATTCGTTCGGTTAATTCGCGCACCCGACTACAAACTTGAGGGACTAATCATGACTAGTGGCCAAAGTGGTGACTAGGTCAACTAGTCAACCACTTCACCACCTCCATTCATTCACGCACCTCTTTTTCTAATACTTCCACCTTTATTCTCTCAAACCCTCAAACACAAATTCATCATCTAAATCCGATGTAGCAAGTGTTCTTCAAAACAAATTGCATATTTGGAATCCTTGCAACTTCCTCTTCGATTCCATACCAACTTCATCACATTTGGGTAACTTTCTAAATACACTAGATTTTGTGTTCTTGATAATTTTAACTTATAAAAGTGTTAGTTAGTGTCTATGGCTCGAGTCTAACATGAATATGTGAATTATATGCTCGATCTTGTTATTTTGAGTAACTAGCATGAACTTGAATTTTGGTGTGTTTAATCTTGTGATTTGATTGCTTAAAAGTTGTTAGATGTCAAAAGTGCATGTATTAAATGTGTTACTAACATCACTAGCTTCAATTTGATGTGTAGGTTGACTTAGAAAGACTCCATAAACTTAATTGCTAAATTTGTGATTTTGAATTAGGGTTTAATAGAAGTAAAATGGATTTTTGATGCATTGAACGCTTTGCAATGTTAATTATAAGTGTTTAGTTGTATTGTATACGTAATTACCTTCGAAACGGCATATCGTATGTGTAAATTGGATTTTCGAATCATAAAAATGCGTTTTACGAACTTGAAACTTCAATGATGAACTTTTAACAATCATTCGACGAGGATTTGGTCATTTAAATGAGGTAATTGTTTGATGATATGTGATTAGTTGTATTCCTCGTCAAAATACCTTTCCAACGATATAATATACATGTTTTAAGTGTTTTCGGTTCACAAATTGTGTTTGTTTGAGTTTTGGTTCGAGACTTGTGAAATTTCAGCTTCATTAACCTGTAGTTCATTGGGACGCCGTCCCATATCTTGGACGCCGTCCAGCCAATCTGGACGCCGTCCAGATGAACTACCAGGTTCTAATTTGGTTGGTCATTTACCATTTAATTCTAACTATGCTACGCACCTCCGATTCACATGTAACTTGTTCTAACATGCTTATATATGATTAAAAACCTCAGAAAAATAGTTCGGGACCCAACCCGAACGTGTTGACTTTTTCGTTGACTTTGACCCGATCAAAGTTGACTTTTGATCACACTTAACCAATTACTTATGCAATCATTCTAATTTGCTTCTATACTTGTATCTTGCATGAAACTTGACAATTTAATTCACATGCTATATAATCGAGTCATAACGAGCCATAGGACTAATTGAACAACTTTGACCAACCGTGTTTACCGTTATTGATACAACCTACTTGTTTAGGTCAGACTAGCATCCGTTCTTGCACTCGTTAACTTTGTGAAGTATATTTATTTCTCGTTTACTCAAGGTGAGATCATAGTCCCACTTTTACTCTTTTAAACTTACATTGGGATGAGAAAACATAAACGTTTCATTTTACAAAGTGAACACAAGTATGAGAACAAACATTCTACATACGAGTTAGAACAAAATCCTCAATTCGATTAACATTAGTTACACTTGCCGGGTGTAAGCGAGAACTTATGTTGTATGGCCATATGGGTTTGACAAACCCTTATTCAGATGGTTCGCTACCGTTACTTTGGATGAAATATATTTTCGAGAAACAGTGTATGTTCTAACACTATTGTGATGGGGTTCTATGGAAGGAAAGTTAAGCCTTGATAATTGGGTGCTCGCGATAACAATTTTTGGAATGGTTTACTATTATTGAAATGTTATAAATCTTGTGGTTCATTTTATTTACTCACTTACTTACTTAAACATATGATTTCACCAACGTTTTCGTTGACAGATTTCTATGTTTTTCTCAAGACTTTGAACGATATGTGATACATGGTTCCGCTCATTATTTTGATACTTGCATTGGATGTCGAATATATATGCATACATGGAGCGCCTTTTGACTTTATTTTAAACTGTGTCGCATAGGTTTCATTTGTACTTATAACTTTGTAACGTAACTAATGGTTGAACTATTATTGTAAACTTTGAAACAATCTTTACATTTGAAATGAATGCGACATATTTTGGTCAAACGTTATTTTAAAGACTTATGACCACGTAACGGGACCTAAGTAGACGGCGCCGTCAATGACGATTTTGTCGGGTCGCTATAGTTGGTTCTTTTACGAAAGTTGCTTCTTTTATCGTTGGAGAACAAAAAAAGTAAAATGACAAAAATACCCCTGGTTACTATTGGTGAATAGTGCTACAAGATTTTATCTTTTAGATAGTATAGTAATTAAGCGTATATTCCTTATATAAAGAGTATATAAATTTAAAATGGAATATAAAAAAGTGTATAAAAGTATTTTTCAAGATGCATAATGTACTAAATAAGTGAAAAGACAGAAATTCTTTCAATGGTTACTTAACCCAAAATTCTTTAATGTTGATCGAGTTTCAAAAACGGGAATCTGCTAATGCTGGGTTTTTTTCACTCATAGCTCCATTGTCCCTTCGAGTAGTGATTAAACAAGAGGGTAGTTGTTTGCTTTGTTGTTGATCCTTCAACATTGTTGTCGGTTATCTTCTTGGCCTGTCTTCAAGTTCGCAAGCTACTTGGGGAAGATATTGGTGCTATGAGTTTTTTCCTATTACTTCTTCGAGCCTTTTCCTTTCTTCTTCTTTGTAGTTTCGATCTCGTGCCTTTTCATAGGTTTGAATGATATATTTATAATATTGACTGTTAAAATAATAGAGTTGTAGTGAAGTAAGAGCAAAAGAGGATTGAATTGAATCATTTCATTCAACAAAAACTGACTATTACAAAGTACAAGTGAGCATATATAAATACAATTTGCCTTACAGCTTGGCACTATAACCACCTACACTATGTAACAAACTCAATAAACTATAACCACCTACACTATGTAACAAACTCAATAACTAACTCTAACAGACTTTGTATATATAGTTTAAAGTGGTAAGATATTTTCCAAGTTTTGCCCGTTGACTTTGACTGTGTTATTGACTGCAGGAGCTATACCATTACCCTCCCGGCAAGTTGGGAAATGTGTAAGGATCACATATGCCAAACTTGGAGATGCATTTAAAGTGTGGAGTTCGGCTGAGTCCTTTGGTGAGCACATCTGTTACTTGACTGGGAGATGGAATAGAAACAATTGAGATTGTTCCTGCCTTGATCTTGTCACGAACAAAGTGACAGTCAATCTCTATATGCTTGGTTCTGGCATGCTGAATAGGGTTGGATGCTAAAGCAATTGCAGATTCATTATCACAGTAAATAGGCACAGGCTTGGTTAATGGAATTTTTAGATCATTTATAAGACTTTGTAGCCATGTGATTTCACAAGTACAGTCTGCCAATGCTCTGTATTCTGCTTCTGTGGAAGACCTTAAGACCACGTTTTGAGACAGTTAGCCCAATCACTGTCAAAATATGCCTTTAATGTGAGGTCTGTTGTAACGACCCAAACCTTGATACGCCAAAAATATGACCCAAATTTTTTTTTTTGTTTCAATACATCTGGACGGCGTCCAAATCTGAAGGCCTGGACGGCGTCCAGCTAATTGGGACGGCGTCCCATTGAACTACCAGAAACTGATCCCCGTGCTCAACTTACATGAGCGGAAAACCCGCTTCCCGACAATAAAAACGGGTTTTACAACATCGGGCCGACATCGACCGTTTTACGAGTTTCGTTCAAAAATACAAGTTTCGACCGCACTAGTTTAATTTACAAACGACACTAGAGCATGGTGTTTGGGGTTAAATTACCCAATCTTGGCCGAACTTCCAAAAAGCTAATCCCCCGAGAGTCACTAATCCAACCGAATACCTTCGCCCTTATCCACGCCGGAGCCTAAAAAGGTAAACAACGAGAGGGTAAGCTAAAGCTTAGTGAGTACAATAGTTATACACATACATATATAACCTACTTACTTGCAACCACTTACACAATATCGTATACAAACTTGTAACTCAAATAGCATGTCATCATACTCGTAATACTAACAAGTTATGCAATATCACAAAACCGCATTAGCATATACTCAACACAATATATATATATAATATGCTAAACAATCAACAAACCCCCATATGGTTAACCATAAATGCTATGGTGCTACCGGCTCGATGGTTCACACCATACGTATTTGAGTCATACTATTTTTGTGATGCCCCGTACAAAACCATCGTGTACGAATCATCAACAACAGGATCATTACAAGGTTAAGTACTATATGTAATTTCAAAAAGAGTTTGCATTCATAAATAAAGTGATGCCTAAACCAACATCGAATGTTTTACAATCCAAAAGCATGCTTCACTAAGTAGAAGCAAATAATAAGTGTATGTGACCACAATGGTCGTTACAAGTCATAGTTCAAAAGTACTAATGTTTGAATGCAAAATAAAGTAGTTCATGCGATAACAACTCTAAGCAGCGGGTGTCTACAGCACGACTAGTACACATCGGAAGCTAACCTCAAGCACCTGAGAAAAACATGCTTTAAAACGTCAACACAAAGGTTGGTGAGCTATAGTTTAAGTATAACAGTAAGTAAGTGTGACGATCGCTCCAAATCCATATGGACGAACACGTCATTCATTGATTTCATTGCGAGGTATTTGACCTCTATATGATACGTTTTGTAAACATTGCATTCTTTTGAAAAGGCACACCATAAATGTATATTTAAATCAAAGGTTTTCGACATCTGATGATTTCTACATATAGACAATCACCGTATATAATAGTTTACAATAGTACTTTCGTTGACAATGCAGTCAAAATAAGGTACATGGTGATGAATTGGTGAATGCAACGTTTTCTTGAAAAATATGCCATGTAAGACTCAATGCACATAGCTTGTATATCATAATAGCAAACAGCGAAAGACTTCTAGGGAACCTGAGAATAAACATGCTAACAAGTGTCAACATAAAGGTTGGTGAGTTCATAGTTTGTATGTTTCGCATAATCTGTATATAAAGATGGATCACAAGATTTCAGTTGTTTTATCCAGAAACGTTTATCAAAATATTCTACAAGATTGAGCACCCTGGTAACTAAACTTAACGTATATATTGTGATGACCCGGAAATTTCCGATCAAATTTAAACTTAATCTTTATATATTTCTGACATGATAAGCAAAGTCTGTTAGATTGCGTCTCAAAAATTTTAAACTGTTTCATATATTCAATTGACTTTCGACCATTCCCGACGATTCACAAACAACTATTTGTAAATAGATATGTGTGTATATATATATATATATATATGCATATATAAATAATAACTGGAAATATAATTTAAAATATTATATGTTGTTATAAAATGTAATTATGTAAATAAAATAAAAATATGATATTATGAAAAAGACTTTTATCCGCCACTGAATTATCAACGGAGCACGAATTTCAGTTCCGTAAAAGAAATAGTAGACGACGGCTAACATATTAGACGTTTATATATCTTAAATTATATTATATTACTATTTGAAAAGGTAAAAGGATCGTAAAAGATTAGCTTTCTGTTTTGTTCCACATCTATCTCAATCTCATTTTGTACATATCTTCAATATGCATGCATATGTACATATACATCAGGCATTTTTTTTCTTCCTTGCTGTTCTCCTCTATTATTTCAACCTCACTAACTTCTGACCAAAAATATTTTTTTATCTAATCATACGCATATTCCAAATATATTTCTCTGCATCCCATTCTTTATATATACATCACATACCTACAAGACATATGGAGAGATATATATATATCCATAATCAAATTTTACAATTACCATCTCCACCATTTCAACCCACCTTGAATCACCACCATTAACTATTCTCACCAACACTAATCACCGAGACCATCATGTTGCAGCCACCTCCGGCACTCACCACCGTCCACCGCCACCCTAACCATCACAATCGTTCACCACTCTCTCTATCTATCTCTCATCCTTAATCATAGTTTGAACAAATGAATTATCATTTCTTCTACCACCTATCGTGAGCTCCACCCAAAAACACCACAACCCCGCCACCATTAAATACTATAAACCACCATCGTGTTTCATCATAACACTGTCATCGTATGAATTCAAAACTCTATTTGAAAACTGGCTGTTGCTATTATGTTTACAAAAATCGATGCAACAACCACGTTTCATTATTATTTTTCGATCAAACACCACTTTCTACTACGGCATCGATCTTCTTTCTCTCCTTTTTCTTTTGCTGAACTGCCGCTGCTACAGTAGGTTACTTGTTCTCTTTCTGTACATATATTAAAGTGAAAAGCAAATGTTGAACCATGTTAATAAAAATAATACTACGAATTCTATAATACACATGTGATGATGAATTAAAGTATGGTGGTGGGTCTATAGAAAAATGCTTACTAGCTGGCATATATTTTTTTTCTTTTCTTTCCACTCCACTACCGTTCCAAACAAATCAAAACCCAAAGTGGTCCCTCTTTTTCCTGTCTAAATCACGTGGTCACAAATACAAATCCTTTAACACAAAGTATTTAACTGCTTTTACTTTTGCTTTTGTCATGGAACCACACCAAGAAGCACACCTTTCTCTTTGTTTTGCAAGGCGACAGAAAACAAGACCCAAGTGGTCACCTGCGGCCACTGCAACCCAATCATGATAAGCATACCTTGATCAGGAAACAACCCATTTATTTTGCTGCAACTGTTTCACTATTTCTATTTGAATCAAACCACAAACCACCATTTCAATCACCACAACCATCACTCAATCGTAATAAACTGCTACTGTATGTTGTTTACTATTTCTAACCTTCGATATCTGCTGTATTGCGACTATTCGACGAAACCACATCACCATAAACCAACGAAACGGCCATTGCTACTCTCTTCTATTTCTTTTCTGTGACAGTAATACTCGATGATAATAATAACGAGGGTTAAGATGATGTTCATAAGTGATTGTGATTTATGTGAGATGATAATAATATAGATGTTGACGAGCTAAGAAGTTATGAAACTGATGATGAATGAATGGTTTAATGATATAGATGATGATGAATAGAGATGTTAGTTAATGGTGATCGAAACATGATAATATTATGGTGATGATAATAGCGAACGTAATTGGAACGATGATGAATAACGTAGTGTTGTTACTATGATGATAAACCGAAGTACCTGCTACGCTTATCCTGTTGTTCGAAGAAGCCACCCAAAAACCACCATTGTTACCGACGAATTCTTTCTAGTACAACTAGGGTTTCGGTTTAATGCAAAACCATAGATCCTCAATTTATCTATCTGTTCGATTTGATCAAATGAATTGGATACATTAGATCGTGTCCTACCCAGCCCTTTTAACCAGTTTGGCCCAACGTCTATAAACCCAATATCGATTATTGGTTTTGATCGATTAGATTTTAGAAGAAGATGAAACAAATTAAATCGAGTGATATAGAAATGAGGGGTGTTTTAAAACAGAAAATGAATGACAGAAGAATGGTTGGAGGTGTTGGTGATTTCAGAGAGGTCTCGAGTTCGAAACTAGACTGAGGCATTTTTTTTTAAAAGCTTAGTTTTGAAGGTAGTCACATTTTATTATTCTTATTATTGTTATTATTATTAATTATTGTTGTTATATGATTAATATGATTATCATTAATAGGTATTGTTATTATTAAGAATTATTATCATTATTATCATTTTTATTAAAAATTATTATTTTACTATCATTAAAAACTATTATTATGGTTATTATCAGTATTATTATCATAATTGAAAACTATCATTTTCATTATTATCGTTAATACTTTCATAGCAAATAAATATTATGTATATAAAAATATATTGATATTGATATTAAATATAATTATATATTGAGTATATTAACATTTTTACATATAACAAATTATTAACTTTTGATAAAAATATTAATTACATATAAATATATATATATAATCATAAGTATAAATATTAATTACTTTAAAAGTATATACAAAATAAAAATTGATAACATATAATATAAATATACATTATATATATATATATATATATATATATATATATATATATATATATATATATATATATATATATATATATATATATATATATATATATATATTAATTAGGATTTATCATAAATTTCATATAATTACAACACTCAACATATAAATATTAAAAGATTCATAAATGAAATTATTTGATTACCATTATACGTATTAATATACACAAATGACAGAGGTTCGTGAATCCGAGGCCAACCTTACTTTTGTTCAATGTCGTCATATGTATTTTTACTACAAAATACATTAGGTGAGTTCATTTAATCCCTTTTACTCTTTACATTTTTGGGGCTGAGAATACATGCAAATGTTTTATTAACTGTTTTACAATAATTATATGCGTGAGTTTCATTAATCCCTTTTTAAATGCTTTCGCAATATATATTTTTGGGACTGAGAATGCATGCGCTGCTTTTATAAATGTTTTACGAAATGGACACAAGTGATCGAAACTACATTCTATGGTTGGATTATCTAATCGAATATGCCCTTTTTATATAGTCTGGTAATCTAAGAATTAGGGAACAGAAACCCTAATTGACGCGAACTCTAAAGATAGATCTATCGGGCCCAACAAGCCCCATCCAAAGTACCGGATGCTTTAGTACTTCGAAATTTATATCATGTCCG
The DNA here is from genome assembly GCF_046630445.1 of Rutidosis leptorrhynchoides. NCBI lineage: Eukaryota > Viridiplantae > Streptophyta > Magnoliopsida > Asterales > Asteraceae > Rutidosis > Rutidosis leptorrhynchoides. The sequence continues at coordinate 440,299,889 of NC_092335.1, read as the reverse complement.
AAGGAGGATCCCGGAATGATGGGGATATTCTTATATGCATCTTGTGAATGTCGGTTACCAGGTGTTCAATCCATATGAATGATATTTTTGTCTCTATGCATGGGACGTATGTTTATGAGAAATGGAAATATGAAATCTTGTGGTCTATTAAAATTATGAAATGATTATTATGTTAAACTAATGAACTCACAAACCTTTTGGTTGACACTTTAAAGCATGTTTATTCTCAGGTACGACAGAAATCTTCCGCTGTGAAATTGCTCATTTTAAAGATATTATTTGGAGTCATTCATGACATATTTCAAAAGACGTTGCATTCGAGTCAATGAATTCATCAAGATTATTGTTAAGTCAATATAGTTAGATATATTATAAAATGGTATACCTGCCGTCAACTTTTGATGTAATGAACGATTGTCTTTCCTAAAACGAATGCAATGTTTGTAAAATGTTTCATATAGAGGTCAAGTACCTCGCGATGTAACCAACTGTTGCGAATCGTTTATAATCGATGTGGACTTTGTCCGTATGGATTAGGACGGGTCCTTTCAGTTGGTATCAGAGCGGTGGTCTTAGTGAACCATGTCTGCATTAGTGTGTCTAACTGATAAGTCGTTAGGATGCATTAGTGAGTCTGGACTTCGACCGTGTCTGCATGTCAAAAGTTTTGCTTATCATTTCGTGTCAAAAATTACCTGCTTATCATTCTTAGAGAATCATTTGCTTATCATTCTTAGTCTAGACACGTTTTACTGCATTGACTGCATAAATAGTGTATAGACAAAATTCATATCTTAGCGTATCTGTTACTGTAGATCTTGCCTGATATCTTCCGTAAATTTCTCCGTAATTTAAGGGATCCTGGTACTATATATATCTATGTAAATTATGCATTGAGAATACCATCCAACTATCAATTACTATCACTAAACTCTTCATATCAAAAATCTTTCCTGAGATCGCGTAAGATGGCTTCTACGAATCGATCAAATTCCTCTGACTCCGAAGACAGCGTGACAGGAGCACATCAATCAATCAACTATCGTGATTACTGGAGAAAATGGGGGTGGGTTCGCGACATACTCACTCTATGGAGAAGGGAAGAAGGTACTCCATATCATGAATCGAATCTACCACCTAACCTTGGAGTACTCGACCCGCTCACTGGCGAACCTGTTCGCAACACCGTTTATACCCTTTTTGCCAGAATTTTTCGTCTTGAGACTACCATTAATGGAACTAGAAAAGATATCCAATCTCTACCTCACATTGATAACCAACCAGGGTTAGTAGAAGAAGTTAAAGAACTCCGAGCTCGAGTGTTAACTTTAGAGAGCACGGTACACAGTCTGCAAACACCAGCAGTATCACCAACACCAGTCACATCACCAACCTTAGCACCAACAACACTAGTACCACCAACAACAACATCCGCATCACCAGCTTCGACATCTCATTCTATACCTCAAGTATAATCATCGTTCTACGTATCGTTCTATCTATTTTATTTTCGTTCGACATGGCGATTATGTAATTTCTAATGTTTTAGAAATTATATATTCTTGCTCTAATGATAAATCAAATGAGATCAATATCACATTAACTCATTAACTTCATGATTACATCTAAAGAAAATATATACGTATATATGTTTTCATAAAGATTGTAATTAAAAATTCTTTTGTACAAACTGTTAATGGTGAAAATATTTTAACGGGTAGGTAATACCCGAGGAGTATTTAGATATCACATTAATAAGTTACACTGTACATTCTTCGGAATTGATTCAACGATCATTTACTATCCTATTTACAACCACCGATTTACGTATCCGTTCACCAAAGAATAACTATTTTCATTCAAATTCAATTTCATATTTGGATTTTGATCTATCAGAATCCAACAAGTGGCATAATGAAGAAATAATGGACACAATAAAAATTGATTAGAAACAGACTAATTGACAATATGAAATTTTGTTAAGAAACCACGCTAACAAAATCCTAGCTAACTGTTCCTAGCTAACTGTTAATTCCATATTACATTTTATTTATCGCAATTTATTTTATCGCAATTTTAATTCTCGCAATTTTATTTATCGTTATTTAATTTCTGTTATTTACTTTACGCATTTTATTTATCGTCATTTAATTTCTGTATTTACTTTACGCACTTTAAATATCGGGACACGTATACAAAGTTTTGACATATCATATCGACACATCTATATATATTATTTGGAATCACCATAGACACTCTATATGCAGTAATGATCGAGTTCTCTATACAGGGTTGAGGTTGATTCTATAATAATATATATACTTTGAGTTGTGATCGAGTCTGAGACATGTACACGGGTCACGGTACGTATTAATTAATTCGAATATTATATATTAAATTATATATGAATTATTGGACTGTCAACTATGGACTAATAACATTGGACAATTAAAATGAATTAAAATATTGATTATAATATATGAAACTAAATAATTCTTCAAGTTTGCCACTTGATTTCATTTTAAACCCCATTCGTATCATCACAATTACAATCTGCGTTCAAACCTTTCATGATTCTTGAAAACACCTCAATCGAGAGGATGAACCAACCGCACTTCATTTACGGAAGGAAAGAGTTATGTATATAGTGGTGCACCTGAGAAACTCTCGGCAACTGAGTAAAAGTTTAACATTTAGCCGCGTCAGATCCTTTGACATTTATTAGCAAAAATAACTTAGTAATCTCTTTCCAAAGTAGCAAATTTTGTCACAGCTTCAGCAAATCAACTTCGACTTTTCGTTCGAAACAACCTCATTATCACCTTGACTAATATGTATGTTCATTTATTGTTACCGGGAACCTTTTATATTCCACCATATTACCGTCAGCGTTTAATCATCTAAAAACACAACTTTCTTGAAATCATCTCGGATCGATAACAAATGATTCAGATAGGGTAGCAGTAAATGTAGAGGAATCGGCAATCAGTACTTTGAAAACTCACAGCATATCTACATCAACAGTTATATGTATGACATTTATCTCTTAGAATTATGATCTCTCATTCTGAAATTCTGAAAAGCACTCAGTCACAAATCAATACTCTGAATGTTGAAAAAGCTGAATGAAGCAGCAGAAACTGTAGATAACCGTAAACGACCATAATCATCGAAAGTTTGATGATAAAAATTAGTATGTTGGAAAAGCTCAGAAAAGTTGGAACTGGAAAGCGGATTGAGCTAACCATAAAGGAAACCAAGGAGAAATACAAGTAACATACCCTAAATTCATAGAACCCAGATAAATCTAGATCCGTTGAAATCTTTAGAGAATATCTTGCTCCGAAGTCATGTTAAAATCTTGCGGAAAATCTTTCTCCATCAACCATCGAACTTAGAAAATTCCAAAATATCATCATCAATATCTTCGATATTTCTGAGGATATTTTCATAAATATTCTCGTCCGAAATAATATACCTCTTCGTGTTTCCTGTGTATCATTATATTGGAAACATTCAATAGAAAATTTAGTACTGAAAAGCGGATTATGCGAAACTATGAAGGAAGCCGTGGATAAATCATAAAAAATAAGTTTGACTTCAAAGAATCCAAATGATTCAATGCCTGCTGAAATCTTTAGCGAATACCTTGCTTCTGACTCCAAACTCTTGCGGACAAATTTTCTTCACCATCCTTCGATATTAGAAAATCCAAGATATCATCGTATATTTAGTTATAAATATCCACCATATTTCTGAAGATAATTTCATAACTATTCTTATCTGAAATCATTAATCTCTTCGTGCTACATCATATAGAAACTGTTAGTTTCTATATTCTGTAAACTTTTGAGCTTAAAATATGAATGTTATTGAAGTAATGTTGGGAACTGATGCATGAGTTAGTATAATATAATGACACTTGATCAACGTGATTATATTACAGTAAGTCATGCTGAGTTTCTAATGGGACGTGATGATTCACAGATCCTAACGTCATCACGTGCCATGTTACATAACTCTTTCATTATGCTTCACTTCTGAACATATCAAGAAAGTATTTTCTTGATAGTTCTATTCTCAGTGATTCTGGTAATTTGATAAATCAAATCGTGCTAATACATTAGTTCTTATTTAGAACACAATGTTTATTCGAAATTCCATACTTACGAATTCTGGACCATTACTCGCTTTACTAGAGGTCGGGAGAATAATAAAAAGGCAAAGAGCTCCAAAATATAAGAGAAAATATAAAGCCCAACAACAACACCGAAATTACAAACCATAGAATCAGTGCGTATAGCAATATAAAGACACAGGAGGATTATAAATACAATAATCCCTAAAGCATGGTAGAAATAAACGGAATCCTTCGGTGGAAGTTGGAAAAGGAGAATGATTGTTGCGATAATCGGGATAAGGACAAGGATTAGAACTGGATTAAGCATTTCATGATCTTTTGAATTTAGGAATTGAGTATTGAAGTGGTGAAGAATAATGGAACGGAAGAAGTTCATTTATAGTGGAGATACCAGACAAAGCAATCAAAACAGATGATCGCATTAAATTAAAGAGATTTTTATTTCCTCAATCCCTAGGAAATTAGATCTTATAGATTTCGAAGATTTTCTTTAATCCCTTGAATTCCGGAATTCAACCCTGTTTACGTCTAAAGCTAAGGAAAATCTTATTTTCTTCAATTCACTCTTTTGCGATAGCTTCACTTGTATTCTTAGAATAATCGAATTATTTTATCATTATTATTCAATGATGATAAACCTCTATTTATCAGCTCATATTTGTCATGAAAACATTTTTATGGTTAGTCATGACCACCTCACTCAAATTTCGGGACGAAATTTCTTTAACGGGTAGGTACTGTGATGACCCGGAAATTTCCGATCAAATTTAAACTTAATCTTTATATATTTCTGACATGATAAGCAAAGTCTGTTAGATTGCGTCTCAAAAATTTTAAACTGTTTCATATATTCAATTGACTTTCGACCATTCCCGACGATTCACAAACAACTATTTGTAAATAGATATGTGTGTATATATATATATATATATATATATATACATATATAAATAATAACTGGAAATATAATTTAAAATATTATATGTTGTTATAAAATGTAATTATGTAAATAAAATAAAAATATGATATTATGAAAAAGACTTTTATCCGCCACTGAATTATCAACGGAGCACGAATTTCAGTTCCGTAAAAGAAATAGTAGACGACGGCTAACATATTAGATGTTTATATATCTTAAATTATATTATATTACTATTTGAAAAGGTAAAAGGATCGTAAAAGATTAGCTTTCTGTTTTGTTCCACATCTATCTCAATCTCATTTTGTACATATCTTCAATATGCATGCATATGTACATATACATCAGGCATTTTTTTTCTTCCTTGCTGTTCTCCTCTATTATTTCAACCTCACTAACTTCTGACCAAAAATATTTTTTTATCTAATCATACGCATATTCCAAATATATTTCTCTGCATCCCATTCTTTATATATACATCACATACCTACAAGACATATGGAGAGATATATATATATATCCATAATCGAATTTTACAATTACCATCTCCACCATTTCAACCCACCTTGAATCACCACCATTAACTATTCTCACCAACACTAATCACCGAGACCATTATGTTGCAGCCACCTCCGGCACTCACCACCGTCCACCGCCACCCTAACCATCACAATCGTTCACCACTCTCTCTATCTATCTCTCATCCTTAATCATAGTTTGAACAAATGAATTATCATTTCTTCTACCACCTATCGTGAGCTCCACCCAAAAACACCACAACCCCGCCACCATTAAATACTATAAACCACCATCGTGTTTCATCATAACACCGTCATCGTATGAATTCAAAACTCTATTTGAAAACTGGCTGTTGCTATTATGTTTACAAAAATCGATGCAACAACCACGTTTCATTATTATTTTTCGATCAAACACCACTTTCTACTACGGCATCGATCTTCTTTCTCTCCTTTTTCTTTTGCTGAACTGCCGCTGCTACAGTAGGTTACTTGTTCTCTTTCTGTACATATATTAAAGTGAAAAGCAAATGTTGAACCATGTTAATAAAAATAATACTACGAATTCTATAATACACATGTGATGATGAATTAAAGTATGGTGGTGGGTCTATAGAAAAATGCTTACTAGCTGGCATATATTTTTTTTCTTTTCTTTCCACTCCACTACCGTTCCAAACAAATCAAAACCCAAAGTGGTCCCTCTTTTTCCTGTCTAAATCACGTGGTCACAAATACAAATCCTTTAACACAAAGTATTTAACTGCTTTTACTTTTGCTTTTGTCATGGAACCACACCAAGAAGCACACCTTTCTCTTTGTTTTGCAAGGCGACAGAAAACAAGACCCAAGTGGTCACCTGCGGCCACTGCAACCCAATCATGATAAGCATACCTTGATCAGGAAACAACCCATTTATTTTGCTGCAACTGTTTCACTATTTCTATTTGAATCAAACCACAAACCACCATTTCAATCACCACAACCATCACTCAATCGTAATAAACTGCTACTGTATGTTGTTTACTATTTCTAACCTTCGATATCTGCTGTATTGCGACTATTCGACGAAACCACATCACCATAAACCAACGAAACGGCCATTGCTACTCTCTTCTATTTCTTTTCTGTGACAGTAATACTCGATGATAATAATAACGAGGGTTAAGATGATGTTCATAAGTGATTGTGATTTATGTGAGATGATAATAATATAGATGTTGACGAGCAAAGAAGTTATGAAACTGATGATGAATGAATGGTTTAATGATATAGATGATGATGAATAGAGATGTTAGTTAATGGTGATCGAAACATGATAATATTATGGTGATGATAATAGCGAACGTAATTGGAACGATGATGAATAACGTAGTGTTGTTACTATGATGATAAACCAAAGTACCTGCTACGCTTATCCTGTTGTTCGAAGAAGCCACCCAAAAACCACCATTGTTACCGACGAATTCTTTCTAGTACAACTAGGGTTTCGGTTTAATGCAAAACCATAGATCCTCAATTTATCTATCTGTTCGATTTGATCAAATGAATTGGATACATTAGATCGTGTCCTACCCAGCCCTTTTAACCAGTTTGGCCCAACGTCTATAAACCCAATATCGATTATTGGTTTTGATCGATTAGATTTTAGAAGAAGATGAAACAAATTAAATCGAGTGATATAGAAATGAGGGGTGTTTTAAAACAGAAAATGAATGACAGAAGAATGGTTGGAGGTGTTGGTGATTTCAGAGAGGTCTCGAGTTCGAAACTAGACTGAGGCATTTTTTTTTAAAAGCTTAGTTTTGAAGGTAGTCACATTTTATTATTCTTATTATTGTTATTATTATTAATTATTGTTGTTATATGATTAATATGATTATCATTAATAGGTATTGTTATTATTAAGAATTATTATCATTATTATCATTTTTATTAAAAATTATTATTTTACTATCATTAAAAACTATTATTATGGTTATTATCAGTATTATTATCATAATTGAAAACTATCATTTTCATTATTATCGTTAATACTTTCATAGCAAATAAATATTATGTATATAAAAATATATTGATATTGATATTAAATATAATTATATATTGAGTATATTAACATTTTTACATATAACAAATTATTAACTTTTGATAAAAATATTAATTACATATAAATATATATATATAATCATAAGTATAAATATTAATTACTTTAAAAGTATATACAAAATAAAAATTGATAACATATAATATAAATATACATTATATATATATATATATATATATTAATTAGGATTTATCATAAATTTCATATAATTACAACACTCAACATATAAATATTAAAAGATTCATAAATGAAATTATTTGATTACCATTATACGTATTAATATACACAAATGACAGAGGTTCGTGAATCCAAGGCCAACCTTACTTTTGTTCAATGTCGTCATATGTATTTTTACTACAAAATACATTAGGTGAGTTCATTTAATCCCTTTTACTCTTTACATTTTTGGGGCTGAGAATACATGCAAATGTTTTATTAACTGTTTTACAATAATTATATGCGTGAGTTTCATTAATCCCTTTTTAAATGCTTTCGCAATATATATTTTTGGGACTGAGAATGCATGCGCTGCTTTTATAAATGTTTTACGAAATGGACACAAGTGATCGAAACTACATTCTATGGTTGGATTATCTAATCGAATATGCCCTTTTTATATAGTCTGGTAATCTAAGAATTAGGGAACAGAAACCCTAATTGACGCGAACTCTAAAGATAGATCTATCGGGCCCAACAAGCCCCATCCAAAGTACCGGATGCTTTAGTACTTCGAAATTTATATCATGTCCGAAGGAGGATCCCGGAATGATGGGGATATTCTTATATGCATCTTGTGAATGTCGGTTACCAGGTGTTCAATCCATATGAATGATATTTTTGTCTCTATGCATGGGACGTATGTTTATGAGAAATGGAAATATGAAATCTTGTGGTCTATTAAAATTATGAAATGATTATTATGTTAAACTAATGAACTCACCAACCTTTTGGTTGACACTTTAAAGCATGTTTATTCTCAGGTACGACAGAAATCTTCCGCTGTGAAATTGCTCATTTTAAAGATATTATTTGGAGTCATTCATGACATATTTCAAAAGACGTTGCATTCGAGTCAATGAATTCATCAAGATTATTGTTAAGTCAATATAGTTAGATATATTATAAAATGGTATACCTGCCGTCAACTTTTGATGTAATGAACGATTGTCTTTCCTAAAACGAATGCAATGTTTGTAAAATGTTTCATATAGAGGTCAAGTACCTCGCGATGTAACCAACTGTTGCGAATCGTTTATAATCGATGTGGACTTTGTCCGTATGGATTAGGACGGGTCCTTTCATATATAATTTGTACCCTTTGTATAATCATCTTAATAATACACGCAAACCAACGTGTACGCTTCTCAAATAGCATACGTCCGTTAAAAGGCTAGTGCTCTAGCTCGGACGGGGATATCAAGCCCTATGGATCCATATACTACTACTCGTGCCCACCAGTTCTTATAACTGGCAGTTAACAGTCACCAAAGCTAAGGGATTTTCGGTTCAAACTCAGTGTAGAATTTAGTATGTACTTGTATGTATTGCGTTTAAAATAAAGTGCATGTATTCTCAGCCCAAAAATATGTATTGTAAAAGCAATTAAAAAGGGGATCAATCAAACTCACCTTAGCAGCACATAAAGTTGTTCACCAAAACGTGACCGAAACTCGGAATATCAAATAACCGTAGATCTCAACCTAGAGAACAAATGTTGGTCAATAAATGTCTATCAAGCTAGGTCAGGTCATAGTGTATAACAATCCTAATGCTCGAGATCGACATACAAAAGTTATCCAAAGTCGTTTCAAAAAGTCAATTTTGACAATAGTTCAACAAAACGAGACATACCTTATATAAGGATTCATTTACTCGGTTGGTAATATTCAAAAATCCAATTTATCAATCTCGTAAACAAGTTGTTTAAATCTTAATTGTAGATACAAAAGCAATTTTAATTAACGTTAATCATAATTCAGTTGATCATATCTTTTAATCCGTTCATCGAAATTATTCGATATCTAAATGAAAAGTTATTGATTTTTCGCCAGCTTTCCAAAAACATGTATATCATATACCTTTTACCAGTAATATATGTATTTACTTCGTGATTCATCATAACTGTTTAACGACAAAATTTAGCATACAAGCATGCATAAATATATATACTCGAGCACTAGACATGGATACACAATTAATGTATAAAAGATAAAATATGAGTGCTTACGTATCAATATTGAGATTCAATATTGTAGGAAAGTACGTAGACGCAACAGAGATGATAAACACTAGATTTGATTCACAAATATACCCTCGAACATTACCCATAACCTCCTTGACAATAACCCATAATTTCCTTAGCTCTATCCCGCTCAAAAACCCATTTTGAAGGTGACACGCTCATAACCTCGTCGTAGTATTTTGGGTATATATACTACTAATAATAATATTATAATAAGATTAATAATAATAATATTAATCTTAATAATAAGATTAATAATAATAATATTAATAATAATAATAATAATAATAAAATAAAAATAATAATAATACAGAGGAATGAATCGAGCTTTTATAGTATGTGGCCTGCTACAGTACCTCATGCGATCGCATGAGTTTTCAGTGTTTTTGCCATGCGATCGCATGGCCGCCTTATCCTGTTTTTGTTTGCTAGTTCGTCGACATCAAATAGTATTTTACTGTAGAAAATAGTGTTTTACTGTAGCAAATAGTGTATACTGTAGCAAATAGTCATTTTCACTGTAGCACTGTAGCAAAATACGGTTTCACTGTAGTAAATAGTGTTTTACTGTAGCAAATAGTGTTTTACGGTAGGAAAGTCATTTTACTGTAGCAAATAGTATTTTACGGTAGGAAACTCATTTTTACTTGTACATATATATACATACATATAATTGTTCATGAATCGTCGAGAGCAGTCAAATGTAATTTAATACATGAAACAGTTCTAAAATTTTAAGATTCAACTTCATAGACTTTGCTTATCGTGTCGGAAACATTAAATCATTTAAAGATAAAGTTTAAATTTGGTCAGAAATTTCCGGGTAATCACAGTAAGGTAGGCCACAAGATTTCAGTGCTACAAAGAGCGTTTCAAAACAGTATGATAAAGTATATGTTAACCGTGGGCACTTGGTAACTAACTTAACGTTTATACCCCCTGAAAGTACACTTGGCAAGTGCGTATGTCTACGAAGTATTAAACACTCGTTAAATGCTAGCGCTACTAGCCCGAATGGGAATGTCAAACCCTATGGATCCATATCTGAGATTCGCGTTCATGGTTCAAAAACCAATGATTAAACGTTACCGAGCTAAAGGGAATGTTTATGCCATTGTATAACCCACACATATATAAGTTTAAGTACTCGTGCCTAGTATTTAAAACATAAAATCCGCATGTATTCTCAGTTCCCAAAATAAGTTAAAGTAAAAAGGGAATGCTATAACTCACAATGATAAAGTAGCGGTAAAGTATGACTCGGAAAGTAAGCAAGTAATGAAGGTCGTCCAAACGGGTCCTCAACCTAAGTCAAATAGTACTAAGTCAGTAAATCGTCCGAAAAGGTTTAAAAGTATGTAAATAAGGTCTTAAGGGTCATCATCATTCATCATTTAACAAAAGGTGTAAAGTAAGTTTCGTTTATGAAAGTAGTTTAAAACAAATACTGACTTCGATCAGTCACCACGGCCTCTACCCTTACTGAATTAAGGTGAGACCAGTGGCCATGGCTCCGTATATGAGTCCTTTAAGTGTGGTAAATTTTACAGAAGCAAACTCGTCTTCGTTTGACCGTGGCGACGGTCTAAGTGCGAGTAGGTCAGAAATTTCTGCACAACGTTAAAGGACATACTGACGATCGGAGGGCTATAAATCCTAAACCGTAACTCGGATTAAGACGAGTCCTATATGAAAAGTTATCTACTTGAACAGAGCTATTTGAAAATCAAGGTTACAGCAGCCCAGGTCTACTGCTCTGTTACAGAACACAGAGAACAGTAGGTAGGAGACAGAAAGCAGTAAAATAATGGGTTCCGGTGAGTTTGATGCTTGATGCTTATCACGGTTCTCATCCTTGATGCGTATAGTTTCAAGTGTACAACTCGTTGATGTGTTTGCATCATCTTGACCAAGATTTGACCATCATAACCCAAGTGCAAGTCTAAGACATGAAGCACAACTCACTTAAGTGTTGCAAGTGTTTTGATGAACCAAAGTTACATCAAAGTCTTAGATCTAACACATACATGAACTTTAAGACTAATAATAAGTTACAAACTTGAAAGTGAACTTATGAAATCAAGATCTTAAGTTGTAGAACATAGTTCTTAGTTTGATCTTGAAGATCCAAGACTCAAAAGTCTAGATCTAACATAAGTGTACAAAGTTATAATTAAAAAGTTTCATTTACATGTTCTTGAACTTTTAAAGTTACTTTTAGTTCAAGATTAATGAGATCAAAGTTAACTAGTAACATTTGACCAATCACAACCAACAAACAAGAAATTAAAGTGTATAATATGAAGAAATAAACTAAGTAAACAAGTAATTAGTTCATGGTTTGTTCATACTTTAAAGATTCAAACCAAAGTTTGATCTTTAAGAAAGTAAACTTTAAAGTTTACTAACATGACTTTCAAGTATGATTTGCAACACATGAACTTGTAATCTTTTAAGAAAGTGTATGTAGAACATAACTAGTAAGTTAAGTTCTTGTGTGTTCTTGAAGATACAAGATAAAAGAAGAATCAAACTAGAAAGTTTATTCTTGTAACATGTAAGTAAGTAACAACAATTAACAAAGACAAGTAGTTAAACAATAATCAAGAGCAAGTAACAAAAGATGATGATGATTAAAGGGGTGTTTGAATTCGGTTTAGACAAGAAGAAAGGAAGAGAAAAAGTCTCATGTAACTTACAAGTTTAGAGAGAAAAAGAGAGGAAATGTTGAGAGGATTTTGCAAGTAAATGTATGTGTTTGAAAGTGAAGTAAGATGCTTGTGAGTAAGTAATGTAAAAATAAAACCAAAATGCTCTTCAAGCCAACAAAGGCCCACGGTCAGCACCTCAAAAAAAAGGGGGAAGAGTTTGTCTAGTAGATCATGCATGGTAAAGCTTAAAAAGATGGATAAATGAGGTGCATGCATGGGGATAACAAGCAACTAGATTCCAAGTCTCCTTAAACTAACTAGTTATAATTAAATGGATACTTACATGAATGAATGGGCTAAATAAGTCCATTAAAGTGTAGGGTGGGCTTCTAAAGTCCACTAATACTAATAAAGGCCCAAGTTCAAATAAAAGCCCAAGTATGAATGTAATTAACAAGTTAATCCAATTAAAAACCCAAGTAACTAACTAACAACTTTAGTTAATTAAAATGATTAATAAACTTAATCATGAATGCAAATAATATCTAAAAATATTATTCGTGAAAGTTCCGGGTGTCACAAAGACGTTTCGGGCAATTAAAGTCAAGTATGTTTAGTCATGGCAACATGTAAATGTAATAACATACATTCGTTTAATCACAAGTATTAATAATAACAATTATTAATAAATAAACATTGGAAAATCCAGGGTCGTTACATTACCCACCTGTTAAAGAAAATTTCGTCCCGAAATTTAAGCTGAGGTAGATGGAGGAGTCGGGAAAAGGTGAGGATACTTCCGCATCATTTGATCCTCTCGCTCCCAAGTAAACTCAGGTCCTCGTTTGGCATTCCATCGTACCTGGACGATGGGAATCTTGTTGCGTTTCAAAGTTTTGATCTCACGATCCATAATTTCAACAGGTTCCTCCACAAAGTGGAGTTTGTCATCAATCGTAAGTTCCTCAAGTGGTATGATAAGTTCAGGTGCAGCAAGACACTTCTTCAAGTTTGACACATGGAAGGTAGGATGAACTGACCTCAATTGTGCTGGTAGATCCAAACGGTATGCAACGGGGCCAACACGTTCCAAGATTTCAAAAGGACCAATGTATCGTGGGTTTAATTTTCCACGTTTTCCAAAACGGATCACACCTTTCCAAGGTGCAACCTTCAACATTACACGATCACCAACGTTGAATTCAAAGTCTTTACGTTTAAGATCAGCATAGCTCTTTTGACGATGGCGGGCAGTCTTAAGTCTATCTTGAATCTGAGCGATCTTTTCCGTGGTTTCGTGGACTACCTCGGGTTCGGTGATTTGCTTTTCACCTACTTCGGCCCAACAAATAGGAGATCGGCACTTACGGCCATACAATGCTTCAAAAGGTGCAGCATTAATGCTCGAGTGATAACCGTTGTTGTACGAGAATTCGGCGAGTGGCAAATGCCTTTCCCAGGCCTTTCCGAAATCAATGACACATGCACGCAACATGTCCTCCAAAGTCTGAATCGTTCGTTCACTTTGTCCATCAGTCTGTGGATGATACGCAGTACTCATGTCGAGACGGGTTCCCATGGCTTCTTGCAAAGAGTGCCAAAATCTAGAGGCAAAACGGGGATCGCGATCTGAGATGACCGATAAAGGTACACCATGACGAGATACAACCTCTTTGATGTATAATTGGGCAAGTCTCTCTATTGTATCCATCTCCTTCATCGCTAAAAAGTGTGCAGATTTGGTAAGGCGGTCAACAATAACCCAAATAGTATCGTATCCGCCCACCGTCTTTGGTAGCTTGGTGATGAAATCCATTGTGATCCTTTCCCACTTCCATTGTGGGATCTCCAGCTGTTGAAGTAACCCAGAAGGTCTCTGATGCTCGGCTTTAACCTTCGAGCAAGTCAAACACTTATCGACATAGGTCGTAACGTCCTTCTTAAGATTCGGCCACCAATACTGTTCTTTAAGATCGTGGTACATTTTGACCGCTCCAGGATGAATCGAATATCTCAATTTGTGGGCTTCATCAAGTATCAGGTTTCGTAGATCTCCATAATAAGGTACACAAATCCTTCCGGCATAACATCGGAGTCCAGACTCCCTAACCTCGAATCGAGAGACAAGTATGTTCAAATGTTCATGAGTTATGTTCTCCTCCTTGAGAGCCTCATCTTGGGCTACTCTGATCTGGCTGTTGAGGTTCGAATGGATGGTGATGTTCAGAGCCCTAACACGAAGAGGTGCCGTCCTCTCCTTTCAGCTTAAAGCGTCAGCTACAACATTGGCCTTGCCAGGGTGATAACGGAGTTCACAATCATAGTCATTGAGCGTCTCGATCCATCGACGCTGTCTCATATTCAGTTGCTTCTGATCGAAGATGTGCTGGAGACTCTTGTGATCGGTGAAGATAGTGCTCTTAGTTCCATACAAATAGTGTCTCCACAATTTAAGCGCAAAGACAACGGCTCCAAGTTCAAGATCGTGAGTAGTGTAGTTCCGCTCGTGAATCTTCAATTGGCGGGAGGCATAGGCAATAACTTTTGATCGTTGCATCAGTACACAACTAAAACCACTCTTCGATGCATCACAATAAACAACAAAGTCGTCACTGCCTTCGGGAAGCGATAGGATAGGTGCGGTGGTTAACTTCTTCTTCAAAGTTTGAAATGCTGATTCGTGTGCGGGTTCCCAAATGAACTTCTTGCCCTTGTGAGTCAGTGCGGTCAAAGGACGCGCAATCAGAGAAAATCCTTCAATGAATCTTCGGTAGTAACCGGCGAGGCCTAGGAATTGGCGAATATGCGTCGGAGTAGTGGGGGTCTCCCACTTGTTGATGGCTTCAATCTTGGCGGGGTCAACTTTGATACCCTGGTCACTCACAACATGACCCAGAAATTGAACTTCCTTCAACCAAAATTCACACTTGGAGAATTTGGCATAGAGTTGCTCTTGTCTCAAGAGTTCAAGTACTAATCGGAGGTGTTGCTCATGATCTTCTTCGCTCTTAGAGTAGATGAAGATATCATCTATGAAGATGATAACAAACTTATCCAAGTACGGCTTGCAAACACGATTCATGAGGTCCATGAACACTGCAGGTGCATTTGTCAAACCGAATGGCATCACGAGAAACTCATAATGGCCATAACGGGTCCTGAATGCAGTTTTCATCACGTCACTTTCCTTCACCCTCAACTGGTGATAACCGGATCGCAAATCGATCTTTGAGTAAATGCTCGATCCTTGTAGTTGATCAAAAAGATCGTCAATTCGTGGAAGAGGATACCGATTCTTGATAGTCAATTTGTTGAGCTCACGGTAGTCGATACACATACGGAAGGATCCATCCTTCTTTTTTACAAACAACACAGGTGCTCCCCAAGGAGAGAAACTTGGTTGGATAAATCCACGGTCAAGTAGTTCTTGTAGTTGACTCTGTAATTCTTGCATCTCGGAAGGTGCGAGTCTATAAGGTGCGCGAGCTACAGGTGCAGCTCCTGGCACTAAATCAATCTGAAACTCTACGGCTCTCGGCGGTGGTAATCCAGGCAATTCCTCAGGGAAAACATCAGAAAATTCGTTCACAATTCGAACATCGTTCACGCTCTTCACCTCAGTTTCTACAGCTTTCACATGTGCTAGGACAGCAAAACGTCCCTTCTTCATAATCTTTTGCACTTTCACGCAACTAATGAGGTTCAACTTCGAGGTACATCTCTCTCCATAGATAACCAGTGGTTCGCCATCTCCTTGTGGTATGCGAAGTGCTTTATCTCCGTAGATAATATCGGCTCTTATCTTGCTCAACCAATCCATACCGACGATCACGTCAAAACTTCCCAGTTTGATGGGTATCAAGTCAATTTCGAAATCTGCACC
Source organism: Rutidosis leptorrhynchoides (assembly GCF_046630445.1). NCBI lineage: Eukaryota > Viridiplantae > Streptophyta > Magnoliopsida > Asterales > Asteraceae > Rutidosis > Rutidosis leptorrhynchoides. Next base: position 440,283,431 of record NC_092335.1, on the reverse strand, counting down.
AGCTATGTTGATAATAGCTCCACGACTAATATGGTCAACCTTTTCAAGTTTTCCATTGGCGACCTCGACAAGCATACTCTCTTTTAACGGAACTAATGACCAATTAATCTTATCGCAAAAATGTCTACATACATAACTTCTATCCGCACCAGTATCAAACAAGACAGAAGCTAAAAGATTATTGATTTTGAATATACCTGTTACCAAGTCAGGGTTTTCGCGTGCGTCCTTTGCATTAACATTGAAAGCTCTAGCGCGGGGTGGTCCGCCATCTTTTCGCTTATTTGGACACGCATTTCTGAAATGGCCCGTCTGCCCGCATTCATAACACTTCTTCGGTCCATTGGTATTCGGCTTCCCATTCAAAGTGGTGACCTTGCAGTCTTTTCCAACATGCCCAGACCATTGGCACTTCTCGCAGACAACATTGCAATACCCAGTGTGGTGTTTGTAACACCTCTTGCATTGAGGTAGGGTTCCCTTGTAGTTCGGGTTGGAGTTGGTGTTGTTGTTGGGGTTGGGGTTTCCACCGTTGTTGTTTCCTCTAAAACCCTCATGTCGTTTCGCCGGGTTCTGTTCATAGTTTCTTCCCCTGTTGTTGTTATTGTGGTTATCCCATTTGCGCTTCTCAATAGTACCTGCTTCAGACTTAGTTTTCTCCGGTTCATTGATGGTTATCTGATTCATTAAAGTATGCGCCATGCGCATCGCTTCGGGAACATTTGGTGGTTTGGATGAGGTGACGTTTCCCTTAATGCTCTTAGGGAGTCCCCAGAAGTATCTCTCCATTCGCTTGAATTCTGGGGTGACCATTGTCGGACACATCAGGGCTAGTTCCAAAAATCTCCTGTTGTAACTATCAAGGTCGTTCCCAACGTCCTTTAACTGCATGAATTCCATCTCCATCTTTTGTATTTCGGTCCTCGGACAATGCTCCTCAATCATAGCAAATTTGAATTCCCCCCATGGCGTAGCATACGCCTCATCAATACCTTTCGCTTGAGCTAACATGTTCCACCACTTTAGCGCGCCGTCAGATAGCGTGCTCGAAGCAAACTTGGTTTTATTGTCCTCCGAACAGTTGCTAACTCAGAATACTGATTCAAGTTTCTCGAACCATCTGGTGAGACCAACCGGTCCCTCGGTTCCACTGAAGTTATGTGGTTTGCAGCTCTGGAATTCCTTGTAAGTACACCCATTTCGAACGGGTGGGATAACCGGTGGTGGTGGCGGTGGAGCTTGAAGGTTTCTTTCTGCTAGGGCTGCGGCTACATGTTCTTGGATCATCTCTTCAATTTGAGCAGCAGTAGGTGTGGATCGACCGTTAGCCATGATGTTCTAAACAAAATTTTTGACTCAAGTCAAAATCCAGTATGCAAGTAGTAATAATACAGTATATAGTAACTAACATGGAATCAAAACATCACATGTTATTAAATAACGCATCTAGGTACAAACACCACAGAATCATCGTACAGTAATGTAAATAGAACATCGTGCAAGAATTTAAATAACGCATAGTTCCATTATTAATAATAAGTTTCATACATCTGAATAAGTTCGTACAATACATAAATGAAACATAAAACTATAACTAGATTACATAACGAAATCAAAATACAAAAGTCCTACGGTGAAGGTGGGTGAAGGATGTCCAAAACCTGAGACATATGCTCCTCGAGCTCAGTAACCCGGGCTCGGAGGATTCCCACCTCCCTTGTCAATTCCTCGACAGTGGGAGCTGGTGGGGCGGGCGGTGCTGGTGGTGCTGGTGGTGCAGGTGGGGCCGGTGGTGCCGGTGGTGCGGGTGGTGCCGGTGGTGCGGGTGGTGCAGACCTCACGAAACGAGGTGCAGACGTCCCGGCTCCAGAAATAGTCAGCACGTAACGAGGTGCCTTACGTATGAGTGGGTCGGCAGGGTACGGCACAAGCCACTTACGGGCAGTAACCCTTCGACGCCGACCAAAAGCATCAGTGAAAGCACGACCTCCATTCACCCCTGGAATGACGGTGCCATCAGGACGGTACCGCTTCTTCGGCAGGGTGGAGGGTGCCTGTATAGGTACGTCAGCAGGGTCCTCATCATCACTGGAGTCGTCTGAGGGAGAGTCATCTGATGAAGAATCAGCGGATGATAAGTCATCCGAATCATGTGGTGGTAGCACGGGTGGCTGAACTGGCAGTCCGAAGGCGGCCAACATCTCTCCGTGTCTGAATGGCGGAATCGGCACTAAACGTCCATCTGGAGCGCGTCGGCACGACATGCGCATATGGTTACGGAATGGCCCTTCCCTGAACTCCGCGGGGATCACAACACCACCGATGCGGGGCTGTAACTCCGAGGATCTGGGAGCAGACGAAGCTGGAATCTATGCAGGGTCCACGTGTCCGTCAATAGTAGCCACTGGTGCCGGCGCACTACTACTAGTTCCAGAAGACAAAGCGCCGGGGTCACTGGTGCGTATCGGGATCAGTATATCGACAGTAGCAGCAGGTGGGGTGGATGACGAGTCTAAACTGCCCAAAACGATAGCAGGTGGAACATTCGACATCTGAACAAGGAAAAATAAATTTTCCATGTCAGTAAGTCATAAAGCAAGAACGTATTAGGCCAACAGTTTAAATCATGTATAACAATAAGTAGCATGGCAATAATAATGAATCGTACAGAAGTAGCATGCAATCGGAAGCAAGTGATATCATATAGTAGTGAAATCATGTAGTAGCATACGGCATATAGCAGTAAAAGTAAGCAACAGCATGCAGTAAGTTCAGCGGAAACAAGTAAACTAGCAAGTTGTAGATTAGTCCTATTAGTGAATCCTACTCGGGTCGGTCTTAGACTCACTAATGCAACCTAATTCCCTACAACCAATGCTCTGATACCAAATGTGAGGCCCCGTACAAAACCATCGTGTACGAATCATCAACAACAGGATCATTACAAGGTTAAGTACTATATGCGATTTCAAAAAGAGTTTGCATTCATAAATAAAGTGATGTCTAAACCAACATCGAATGTTTTACAATCCAAAAGCATGCTTCACTAAGTAGAAGCAAATAATAAGTGTATGTGACCACAATGGTCGTTACAAGTCATAGTTCAAAAGTACTAATGTTTGAATGCAAAATAAAGTAGTTCATGCGATAACAACTCTAAGCAGCGGGTGTCTACAGCACGACTAGTACACAGCGGAAGCTAACCTCAAGCACCTGAGAAAAACATGCTTTAAAATGTCAACACAAAGGTTGGTGAGCTATAGTTTAAGTATAACAGTAAGTAAGGTAGGCTACGAGATTTCAGTGCTACAAAGAGCGTTTCAAAACAGTATGATAAAGTATATGTTAACCGTGGGCACTTGGTAACTAACTTAACGTTTATACCCCCTGAAAGTACACTTGGCAAGTGCGTATGTCTATGAAGTATTAAACACTCGTTAAATACTAGCGCTACTAGCCCGAGTGGGGATGTCAAACCCTATGGATCCATATCTAAGATTCGCGTTCATGGTTCAAAAACCAATGATTAAACGTTACCGAGCTAAAGGGAATGTTTATGCCGTTGTATAACCCACACATATATAAGTTTAAGTACTCGTGCCTAGTATGTAAAACATAAAATCCGCATGTATTCTCAGTTCCCAAAATAAGTTAAAGTAAAAAGGGAATGCTATAACTCACAATGATAAAGTAGCGGTAAAGTATGACTCGGAAAGTAAGCAAGTAATGAAGGTCGTCCAAACGGGTCCTCAACCTAAGTCAAATAGTACTAAGTCAGTAAATCATCCGAAAAGGTTTAAAAGTATGTAAATAAGGTCTTAAGGGTCATCATCATTCATCATTTAACAAAAGGTGTAAAGTAAGTTTCGTTTATGAAAGTAGTTTAAAATAAATGCTGACTTTGATCAGTCACCACGGCCTCTACCCTTACTGAATTAAGGTGAGACCAGTGGCCATGGCTCCTTATATGAGTCCTTTAAGTGTGGTAAAATTTACAGAAGCAAACTCGTCTTCGTTTGACCGTGGCGACGGTCTAAGTGCGAGTAGGTCAGAAATTTCTGCACAACGTTAAAGGACATAGTGACGATCGGAGGGCCATAAATCCTAAACCGTAACTCGAGTTAAGACGAGTCCTATATGAAAAGTTATCTACTCGAATAGAGCTATTTGAAAATCAAGGTTACAGTAGCCCAGGTCTAATGGTCTGTTACAGAACACAGAGAACAGTAGGTAGGAGACAGAAAGCAGTAAAATAATGGGTTCCGGTGAGTTTGATGCTTGATGCTTATCACGGTTCTCATCCTTGATGCGTATAGTTTCAAGTGTACAACTCGTTGATGTGTTTGCATCATCTTGACCAAGATTTGACCATCATAACCCAAGTGCAAGTCTAAGACATGAAGCACAACTCACTTAAGTGTTGCAAGTGTTTTGATGAACCAAAGTTGCATCAAAGTCTTAGATCTAACATATACATGAACTTTAAGACTAATAATAAGTTACAAACTTGAAAGTGAACTTATGAAATCAAGATCTTAAGTTGTAGAACATAGTTCTTAGTTTGATCTTGAAGATCCAAGACTCAAAAGTCTAGATCTAACATAAGTGTACAAAGTTATAATTAAAAAGTTTTATTTACATGTTCTTGAACTTTTAAAGTTACTTTTAGTTCAAGATTAATGAGATCAAAGTTAACTAGTAACATTTGACCAATCACAACCAACAAACAAGAAATTAAAGTGTATAATATGAAGAAATAAACTAAGTAAACAAGTAATTAGTTCATGGTTTGTTCATACTTTAAAGATTCAAACTAAAGTTTGATCTTTAAGAAAGTAAACTTTAAAGTTTACTAACATGACTTTCAAGTATGATTTGCAACACATGAACTTGCAATCTTTTAAGAAAGTGTATGTAGAACATAACTAGTAAGTTAAGTTCTTGTGTGTTCTTGAAGATACAAGATAAACGAAGAATCAAACTAGAAAGTTTATTCTTGTAACATGTAAGTAAGTAACAACAATTAACAAAGACAAATAGTTAAACAATAATCAAGAGCAAGTAACAAAAGATGATGATGATTAAAGGGGTGTTTGAATTCGGTTTAGACAAGAAGAAAGGAAGAGAAAAAGTCTCATGTAACTTACAAGTTTAGAGAGAAAAAGAGAGGAAATGTTGAGAGGATTTTGCAAGTAAATGTATGTGTTTGAAAGTGAAGTAAGATGCTTGTGAGTAAGTAATATAAAAATGAAACCAAAATGCTCTTCAAGCCAACAAAGGCCCACGGTCAGCACCTCAAAAAAAGGGGGAAGAGTTTGTCTAGTAGATCATGCATGGTAAAGCTTAAAAAGATGGATAAATGAGGTGCATGCATGGGGATAACAAGCAACTAGATTCCAAGTCTCCTTAAACTAACTAGTTATAATTAAATGGATACTTACATGAATGAATGGGCTAAATAAGTCCATTAAAGTGTAGGGTGGGCTTCTAAAGTCCACTAATACTAATAAAGGCCCAAGTTCAAATAAAAGCCCAAGTATGAATGTAATTAACAAGTTATTCCAATTAAAAACCCAAGTAAGTAACTAACAACTTTAGTTAATTAAAATGATTAATAAACTTAATCATGAATGCAAATAATATCTAAAAATATTATTCGTGAAAGTTCCGGGTGTCACAAAGACGTTTCGGGCAATTAAAGTCAAGTACGTTTAGTCATGGCAACATGTAAATGTAATTACATACATTCGTTTAATCACAAGTATTAATAATAACAATTACTAATAAATAAATGTTGTAAAATCCAGGGTCGTTACAATTTTATAGTGCTACCGGCTCGTGGTTCACACTTTATTTTATAGTGCTACCGGCTCGATGGTTCACACTTGATGCTACCGGCTCGATGGTTCACATCATGATTTTATAGTGCTACCGGCTCTTTGGTTCACACTTCGGCGCTACCGGCTCGATGGTTCATGCCTCATTTTATAGTGCTACCGGCTCAATGGTTCACACTTTGACACTTGTCACATACATGTTATGGCACTACCGGCTCGATGGTTCATACCATAACATTCACAAATAAATACGCCATATACACATACGTATAATTACTCCACTCACCTTAACGTCTTCAGTGAGATGATCAAGCTCGCAACCTTCAACGCGACATACCTATATATATATATACATGTAATCAATCACACAATCGAGTTGGTCAACCAACTCACTCGCCATCCTAGTATCATTTTGACCCATTTCAAGGTTCACACCCCCATTTGGGTCACCACATACCCAAGTAACACCTACTTACATAAAATCTAGGTGTGCTAGTAGTTAACTAACCAACTTAGGTCTCACCAACACCAATTTACACTTTAAAACCTTAGGTTAGTCATCTTTGAGTCCTCATGACCCAATCTTACCCAAAAACCCCCCAATTCACAAGCAAATGGGTTTTAAGTTCATCACTAACCAAAACCCTAACCCTTAAACAATTAAAGTAAGGAAATCAAGGTTAAGACTTACCACCACAATCAAAACGTAGCTAGGAAGTAGATGAACAACTTTAAAACTCGAGCTTTAACCCGAAACAAACTTCTTCCTTCTTGGATTGAGCTTTCTCACACTAAAAGTCTCCTCTCTCTCTAGGATGTAAGTGGAAGGAAAAAGGTAGGTGGAAATGAAGTAAAGTTCTCCACCAAACTGATCTTGGGGCCTTTAAGTCGTCCCCCATGTGAAATTACTAAGTTACCCCTTAAAAATATCTAAAAACAAGACAGCAGGCCCGCCAGTACATCTGGACGGCGTCCAAATTACTGGACGGCGTCCAGCTCTTCACACTGGGACGGTGTCCCACTATTTTGGACGGCGTCCCGATCAACAGGAAAGTCAGGATCTTACAACTCTCCCCCACTTGAACCGGATTGCGTCCTCGCAATCCAAGCCGCATGACAAGCAGGAAGATAGACCAAAACAAACTCCTCAGATTCCCATGTAAAATCGAAACCCTTACTACGACGCCATTGAACCTTAAAAGTCTTCACTTCTTTATTTTTCAACATTTTCATCTTTTCATCGAGTAGTGCAATCGGCTCCTCAACATAATCTAACTTATTATTTAGCTCAATCTCGTCTAATGGCATCCATGAAGAATCATCCGCAAGACACTTACGGAGATGGGAAATATGAAATGTATTATGGATTCCCGCAAGCTCTTCGGGTAATTCCAAACGATACGCAACTTCACCAACACGAGCTAAAATCTTGAATGGTACAATAAACCGAGGAGCTAACTTTCCCCGTTTTCAAAACTGAATAACACCTTTCCATGGCGAAACCTTAAGCATCACCATGTCACCTTCTTGGAACTCAATTTGTCGTCTACGCTTATCAGCGTAAGATTTTTGTCTATCTTAAGCCTTTTTCAAATGAGTCCGAATCGTATCAATCTTGCTATTCGTCTCTAAAACCAAATCGGTACTCCCGATTTCCCTTTGTCCCACTTCACCCCAAAAAATTGGAGTTTGACACCTACGCCCATAAAGCATCTCATAAGGTGGCATCCCGATACTAGTATGATAACTATTATTGTACGAGAATTCCACCAAGGGCAAATGCTCATCCCAACTGCCACCGAAATCAATAATACACGCCCGTAACATATCCTCCAATGTTTGATTCGTACGTTTGGTTTGACCGTCCATTTGAGGATGGTACGCCGTGCTCAATTTCAATTGTGTACCCATATCTTCATGAAACTTTTCCCAAAACCGAGATGTGAAATGGGTATCTCGATCCGTAATAATAGATATAGGAATCCCATGCCTTGATATCACTTCCTTGATAAACAACTTAGCCAAAGACTCTGATGATATCGCTTCCCGAATGGGAAGAAACAAGGCACTTTTCGTCAATCGATCAACTATTACCCAAATCGAGTCAAATTGGGTTCTCGCCATCTTTGGTAGCTTTGTAATGAAATCCATGGTACTGTGCTCCCATTTCCATTTCAAAATTTCTAACAGTTGTAACGTACCATACGGCTTTTGATGTTCGGCTTTAACTTGCAAACACGTGACTAATTGTTCAACATATTTAACAACATCACGTTTCATGCCCGACCACCAATACTCTTTCCTCAAATCAAGATACATTTTTGTCGCACCCGGGTGAATGGAATACTTTGACATGTGTGCTTTATCAAGTAGCACTCGTCGGAAATCTCCCATTCTAGGCACCCACACTCGTCCTTGAAAAGAAAACAAACCATGCGGACCTAAAGTAATAGACTCTGTTTGTCCCACGATTCGTTCCTCATGCTTATTGTTAACAAAAGCTTTGTTTTGAGTCTCGCCAAGCTTTACAAGAAAATCGTTAGTAATAATCATGCGTAACGATCCTTATCGCTGGATGTTGACTCTTTCAACTTAACGCATCCGCGACCACATTCGCCTTACCCGGATGATAAAGTATTTCACAATCATAGTCTTTCACCACATCCATCCATCTACGTTGACGATAATTCAAATCTCGTTGATCAAAAAGATGTTTTAAGCTCTTGTGATCCGAATAAATCGTACACTTGACATCATACAAGTAATGGCGCCAAATTTTCAACGCATGAACAACCGCCGCCAACTCAAGATCATGAGTCGGATATCTCGTTTCGTGTTCCTTTAATTGTCGAGAGGCATAAGCGATGACTTTACCTCTTTGCATTAGAACACAACCGATCCCAATTAAAGAAGCATCACAATAAACCGTCATGTCTTCTACCCCTTCCGGCAATACTAACACCGGAGCTTGACATAACTTCTCTTTTAATAATTGAAAAACAATTTTTTGCTCATTTTCCCAATTAAATTTAGCATTCTTCCTTGTCAATTTCGTCAATGGATAAGCAATTTTAGAAAAGTCTTGGATAAATCGACGATAATAACCGGCCAATCCAAGAAAAATTCAGATTTCCGTAGGTGTAGTCGGTTGTCCCCAACTCTTCACCGTCTCTATCTTCCCCGGATCTACTTGAATACCATCTTTGTTCACAATATGGCCAAGGAATTGAACTTCCCTTAGCTAAAATTCACATTTGGAGAATTTTGCATACAACTTCTCCTTCCGTAACGTCTTCAACACCCCACGCAAATGATGTTCATGCTCCTTCATACTCTTCGAATAGACAAGTATGTCGTCAATGAACACAATAACTGACCTCTCCAACATAGGTTGTCACACTCGGTTCATAAGATCCATGAATGCCGCCGGTGCATTCATAAGACCAAAGGGCATAACTACAAACTCAAAATGCCCATAACGCGTTCAAAAAGCCATTTTCTCAATATCTTCCTCACGGACTCGCATTTGGTGATAGCCGGACCGTAGGTCAATCTTAGAGAAATACGTTGCACCTTGGAGTTGGTCAAATAAATCGTCAATCCGAGGCAATGGATAACGATTCTTTATCGTCACTTTGTTCAACTCCCGATAATCGATGCACATCCGCATACTACCATCCTTCTTCTTCACGAATAAAACCGGAGTTCCCCATGGCGAAGCACTCGGTTGAATAAAACCCTTCTCGAGCAACTCTTGGGTTTGATTTAACAATTCTTGCATTTTGATTGGTGCTAAACGATAAGGAGTTTTAGCAATGGGAGTAGCACCCCGGAACCAACTCAATGCGAAATTCAACTTGTCTTTCCACCGGAACACCCGGTAATTCGTCTGAAAAAACGTCTTCGAAGTTACTAACCACCGGAATTTCACGAATGGATGGTGGCTCTTCACGAGTATCAACTACATGAGCAAGGAAAGCCATGCCAACACTAACAAGAAAATGGCGTGCCCGTGCATAAGTGCATAATGGCACAAGTCTTCTCCGTCTCTTGCCATGAATAATTAACTCTCCCTCACTTGGGGTCTTCACACGAATAGATTTCTCATGGCATGAAATATCGGCTCTATTACGATCGAGCCAATCCATACCAATGACAACATCAAACTCACCCAAAGTCATAAGAATGAGATCAATTTTAAATGTTTCGGAACCGAACATAATATCACAATCATTGCAAACATCAACCCCTAGCACCGTCTTACCATCCGCTATTTCAACTTCTACCGGATGACTTAACTTAGCTAGCGGCTTATTAAGTTTAGGCACAAATTTTGGAGAAGCAAACGATAAATTAGCACCACTATCAAATAGGATCCTTGTCGGATTAGCGTTAACCATGAAAGCACCTGAGACAAGTTCATTGGATTGCTTGGCCTCATCATTGGTCATCAAATAGTTACGTCCTCGAGCCGTACCCTCCGCCTTCTCCAATTTCTTAACATGATCGGTGTTCAAATCGGGACACTCCGGCTTTCGGTGCCCTTCTTTACCACAATTATAACAAGTGAGTTTGGTCGGCGCCTTGGTACAATCACGGGCCAAGTGCCCCCTTTGATTACAATTAAAACACGTGGGTCCATAACTCAAAGAACCACCCTTCTTCACGCTATTAGCACTTTCGGAACCCTTCTTGCTCTTTTTGTTCGAAAAGTTCGAATGACTCGAACCTTCAAATTTTCTCTTAGAGAAAGTGAAATCGCTTTGCTTCGGGACTTCCGGTTTAAAGCCCCAGGATAACTCAAACAATTCCTCAAAAGACTTAGCCATTCCCCGACTAATCTTACGCTTTAACTCATCGCTTAGTGTACGATAAAAATCTAGCATCAACTTGTGATCATCGCCAACATACTCCGGACAAAAACAAGTCTTTGCCAAGAAGGTCGACTTGAGAGTAACCAAGTCCATTGAACCTTGTCGCAAATTGTGCAACTCGTCCCGGATTTTATCAAGGTCGAAAGGAGTTCGGTATTCTCTGAAAAATTCCTTTTTAAACTCTTCCCACGTCAAACTCAAGCATTGCTCTTCACCATAAAACTTAATTTTATCGTCCCACCACAACTTGGCCGCTTCACGTAACATGCTAGAACCGTATCTCGTCTTTTTCTCGGGAGGACATTCCGCGGTACGGAAAGCCCCCTTGATGTCGGAGATCCAACATGTGCTTTTCAACGGATCTCGTACCCCATTGAACATAGAAGGTTGAGCATCCTTGAAATTTTTGTAGTGGAAGTCTCACCTTCCATAACCACCATTACCATCACCCCCTTCACCACGAGGATGAATGTTTCTAGCTTCTAATGCCTCTTCGATTGCGGCATTCATTTGCTCATTGATCATTTCGGTTACTTGCCCATCAACCAATTCTTGGAAAACCTTTCGGACATCGTCGAGAAATTCCGCTTTTAGCTTTTTAAATATGGCTTCAACCTTGGCTGTGAGTTCAACGTCCTCGCTCGTGCCTCCCTCATTGGTATCGTGCCCATTTCTCATCTTCATTCTATAAAACGAAAAATATTAAACAACGAACGAAAAGACATGACACAAATACATATTCACCTCACAGCCCCATCTTGCCTAACAATCATATTACATTGCTTGTTTGACACGATTTGAACCCGTAACAATGGTAGCTAATCATTGTTACGCGAGCATGTCGCATTAACTCGCTAGTACAACGTCTACCTCACTTGATGATTACAAAACACAACACAAAACAATTAGCGCATAGTTAGTTAACCTAATCCTAGGCACTAACAAATCCCTGGTTCGACCTGTCTCCTACAAGTCCCACATAAAGCGCATTCACAATAAAGTCTAAGTCTAGGCACCTATCTCAAGTCGCCTAAATCCCTTATACCATGCTCTGATACCACTTGTAATGACCCAAACCTTGATACGCCAAAAATATGACCCAAAAAAATTTTGTTTCAATACATCTGGATGGCGTCCAGATCTGAAGGCCTGGACGGCGTCCAGCCAATTGGGACGGCGTCCCAATGAACTACCAGAAACTAATCCTCGTGCTCAACTTACATGAGCGAAAAACCCGCTTCCTGACACTTTCAAACGAAACCCTTTTTACAATATGTCAATATAAGTTAAACTAAGAGATTTCCACAATAAAAACGGGTTTTACAACATCGGGCCCACATCGGCCATTTTACGAGTTTCGTTCAAAAATACAAGTTTCGACTGCACTAGTTTAATTTTCAAACGACACTAGAGCATGGTGTTTGGGGTTAAACTACCCAAATCTTGGCCGAACTTCCAAAAAGCTAATCCCCGAGAGTCACTAATCCAACCGAATACCTTTGCCCTTATCCACGCCGGAGCCTAAAAAGGTAAACAACGAGAGGGTAAGCTAAAGCTTAGTGAGTACAATAGTTATACATATACATATATAACCTACTTACTTGCAACCACTTACACAATATCGTATAAAAACTTGTAACTCAAATAGCATGTCATCATACTCGTAATACTAACAAGTTATGCAATATCACAAAACCGCATTAGCATATACTCAACACAATATATATATATATATATATATATATATATATATATATATATATATATATATATATATATATATATATATATATATATATATATATATATAAAAATAATATGCTAAACAATCAACAAACCCCCATATGGTTAACCATAAACGCTATGGTGCTACCGGCTCGATGGTTCACACCATACGCATTTGAGTCATACTCTTTTATAGTGCTACCGGATCGTGGTTCACACTTTGTTTTATAGTGCTACCGGCTCGATGGTTCACACTTGATGCTACAGGCTCGATGGTTCACATCATGATTTTATAGTGCTACCGGCTCTTTGGTTCACACTTCGACGCTACCGGCTCGATGATTCACACCTCATTTTATAGTGCTACCGGCTCGATGGTTCACACTTTGACACTTGTCACATACATGTTATGGCACTACCGGCTCGATGGTTCATACCATAACATTCACAAATAAATACGCCATATACACATACGTATAATTACTCCACTCACCTTAACGTCTTCGGTGAGATGATCAAGCTCGCAACCTTCAACGCGACGTATATTTATATATATATATATATATATATATATATATATATATATATATATATATATATATATATATATATACATGTAATCAATCACACAATCGAGTTGGTCAACCAACTCACTCGCCATCCTAGTATCATTTTGACCCATTTCAAGGTTCACACCCCCAATTGGGTCACCACCTACCCAAGTAACACCTACTTACATAACATCTAGGTGTGCTAGTAGTTAACTAACCAACTTAGGTCTCACCAACACCAATTTACACTTTGAAACCCTAGGTTAGTCATCTTTGAGTCCTCATGACCCAATCTTACCCAAAAACCCCCAATTCACAAGCAAATGGGTTTTAAGTTCATCACTAACCAAAACCATAACCCTTAAACAATTAAAGTAAGGAAATCAAGGTTAAGATTTACCACCACAATCAAAATGTAGCTAGGAAGTAGATGAACAACTTTAAAACTCGAGCTTTAACCCAAAACAAACTTCTTCCTTCTTGAATTGAGCTTTCTCACACTAAAAGTCTCCTCTCTCTCTCTAGGATGTAAGTGGAAGGAAAAAGGTAGGTGGAAATGAAGTAAAGTTCTCCACTAAACTGATATTGGGGCCTTTAAGTCGTCTCCATGTGAAATTACTAAGATACCCCTTAAAAATATCTAAAAATAAGACAGCAGGCCCACCAGTAGATCTGGACGGCGTCCAAATTACTGGACGGCATCCAGCTCTTCTCACTGGGACGGCGTCCCACCATTTTGGACGTCGTCCCGATCAACAGGAAAGTCAGGATCTTACATCTGTATGAAATGGAAAATGTAAACCTTGACCTGGACAAAGTTTTATGTATCTCAAAACTTTGTGAAGGGCATTTAGGTGACTTGTTCGAGGTTGTTGTCCAAATTGACAAAGTGCCTGGGCTGCAAATGATAAGTCTGGTCTGGTGATGGTAAGGTAAATTAATTTACCTACCAGGGTTCTATAATGAGATGCATCTTGTAGGAATTCTCCAGCTTCTGCAGAGAGTTTGGTATTTGGATCTATAGGTACAGATGATGGTTTTTCCTCTAAAATCCCAGTTGCATCAAGTAATTCTAAAGCATATTTCCTCTGTGACATAGTAATACCATTTTGATTCTTGATGAATTCAATACCAAGGTAGTAATTGATGTTTCCCAGATCTTTGATGCTGAATGTAGTGTGAAGATTTTGTTTTAGTTGTGTAACAAGTGTTGGATTGTTACCTGTGATAAGCAAATCATCTACATAGATGACAAGTGCCAGAAAGTTGTGACCTTTGTTGAAGGTAAATAGAGAGGTGTCTGCATAACTCTGTTTGAATCCTTGGTTGAGTAAGTAGGTGGTAAGCTTTGTAAACCATTGTCTATTTTCCTGTTTCAAGCCATATAAGGATTTGACTAATTTGCAGACTGGATTTTTGATATTTGGTGTGGTATAACCCTGTGGCAGAGTCATATAGACCTCCTCATGTAGGTCTCCATGGAGAAATTCATTGTTGATGTCAAGTTGAGCAATTTCCCATTTATGATGAACAACAACTGCTAGTAAAACCCTAACAGTAACCATCTTTACTACAGGAGCAAAGGTTTCACTATAGTCTGTGCCCTTTTTTTGTGTGAACCCTATGGCAACTAATCTTGCCTTATATCTTTATATGGTACCATCTACTTTTAATTTCACTTTGTAGACCTATTTGTTACTAATTACCTTTTTGTTGGAGGGTAAAGAAGTGATGATCCAAGTGTTGTTTGCTTCAAGTGCCTGGATCTCTTGGTTCATAGCTTATACCCATTTCACATTTTTACATGCTTGAGTGTATGGTTGTGGTTCCTGTGTAGTGTTAATAGAGCAGATGGAGTGTCTGATTATGGGGTTGATGATGTTTGAGTAGTTAATGTATTTTGAATGGTGATATTTGGTAACAAAGTTGATATGAGGTAATGTGGTTTGAAAGTCCTTAAATTTGTTAGGTAATTGGTGTTGTCTGAGAGATCTTCTAATTGGGATAGGAGTTGTGGTGGGTGTAGATGTGGGTACTGATGTGGAGTTTATAGAGTGATTGGGTTGGTTGTCAGTAGAAGTTATGGTGTTGTTGTTGAGGGATGTGTCAGAGTTAGATGTAGGGAGTGGAGCAGAGGTTGAGTTGGAAGGACTGGAGTTGGAGGTAGTGGTCTGATGAGTGTCAGATATGGTAGAAGTGGAAGGTGAGTGTTGATTGATTTCTATATGTGTGCTGGGCTGTGGAGATATGGAGAAAGGAAATGTGTTGGATGAGTTGTGATTAGTTTGTTGTTTGAAAGGAAAGATTTTCTCATTAAATGTGACATGCCTGCTAATTAGTATTTTCTGATTTCGTAGGTCATTGAGGATGTATCCTTTTTGTGTTGTAGGGTAGCCTAGGAGGATAGATGGAATGGATCTGGTTGCAAACTTATCATTTGAATGAGTGTGTACATTAGCTTGACAGCCAATTATTTTGAGGTGTTGTAGGTTTGGTGGATGTTTGTATAACATTTCATATGGACTGAGGTGTTTCAATGGTTTGGATGGGAGTCTATTTATGATGTGTGTTGCTGCAAGGATGCAGTAGCCCCAGAGATGTATAGGTATATGAGATTGAAATTGTATGGCTTCAGCAATTTCTAGTAATTGTTTGTGTTTCCTTTCTACTCTAGCATTTTGTTGAGGAGTGTAAGGACAAGAGGTTTGATGTGTAATACCATGTGATTCAATAAAGGTTTTTAATGAATTGTTTACAAATTCTGTACCATTGTCTGATCTTATCATTTTTATGGAAGTTTGAAATGTGTTTTGAATGTAATTGCATAACAATTTAATGTGTGAAGTGGCATGAGTTTTGTTTGGAATGATATAAGTCCAGATTGCCCTAGAAAAATCATCAACTATGGTGAGAAAGTATCTACAATTGTTCATTGTTGAATATTGGTATGGACCCCAGACATCAATATGTATAAGATCAAAAGGAGAAGTAGCATGAGATGAACTTTGTGTAAAAGGAAGTGAATGTTGTTTTGCAAGTGGACAAATATTACAATGATTAGTATCAACAGAGGTACATTTGAAAATAGAAGAAAGACATTTTATTTATTTAAGTACATTAAATGATGAGTGACCAAGTCTGGAATGCCAAATAGAAGCATCATTGGAGAGATTTGATTGAGTGTTGAGATGATTATTGAATGTGTTGCAGTGATGGTGTCTTGCTGGATCACATAGATGCCATTAAAGAGGGTGCCATGTGCAATCCTCTGGTTGTGATCCTGGAAATAACATGAAAGAGGTGTGAAAAGAACAGAGATTGGTAAATGGTTAGATAGTTTACTTACAGAAAGTAAGTTGTATGAGAAGTGTGGTATGTAGAGGACATTGTGTATTATGATATTGGGTTTGATTTGAACAGATCCACATTGAGTGACTTTAGTGTTATGGACATTTGGTAAGGTAACATAGATAGGTGCAGGACATGTTTGAACATTGTGCATTAGTGTCAATGATGTGGAAACATGGTCAGTAGCACCACTATCAACCACCTAAGCATTTGTCAATTATGAAATAATATTAGCTATGAACCTGTATTGTTGGACAGAAATATGTGAAGCTACGACTTTGTGTATACCTGTGTAGGGTGGTTCAGTTGTAGAGCTTTGTGTTGATTGCATCATGAGCAAAACTTGATTGAGTTGGTTTTGAAGCTGATCCATCCTGGCAGTCATAGCTAAGTCTGTGGTGGCAGTTGAAGTAGAAGCCTGCTCATCTGTGGTAACCAGGTTCACTGATTTGTTGTGTGGATGTGGCTTAGTTGGTGGTTTATATCTGCCATAAAGAGGATGACCAATCGGATAGCCAACAATCTTGTAACATTCTTCTTTGTTTTGACCTTCTAGTCCACAGTTACCACAAAATATACCCTTCTTGAAAGGACTTTTACTCTCATAAGTAGTTGCAGGCTTGTTTGATGTCCATTTTGATGAGCTGTTGTTGTAGGATTTGTTGGTTGAGTATGATGATAGTGCAATTGATGTTGGTTCTTTGAGTGTGTTTTCTCTCTGCTTTTCTTCTTGGCGTATCATACCATATGCTTTACCAACAGCCAGAAGTGGTTGTAGTAAGAGTATTTGACCTCTGATGTTGGAATAGGCTTCATCTAAACCTATAAGAAATTGTATTAGTCGTTTCCTTTGATCTCTTTCTCCATTGGTTTTGCCATTTTCACAAGTGCATTTGTAGGTACATGCATAAGGAGATTCTAGAGCATCCAGTTCATCCCAAAGACCTTTGAGTTTTTGATAGTAAACCTCCACTGTGCAATCAATTTGTTTCAATTGAGTGATGTCATTGGAGATTTGGTAGATACGATGTCCATCAAGTTGTGAGTAATTTTCATGTAATTCATTCCACAGATCAGCTGCAGAGTTCACAAAGCTTAGTGAATTACCTATTTGATCAGTGATGGTGTTTAACATCCAGGATATGATCATATCATTAGTCCTGTCCCATAGTGCTCGATTGTTCGATGTTGCAGCAGGTGCAGTAAGTTCTCCAGTTACAATTTGGAGTTTGTTCTTCGCGTTGAGAGCTATGGTCATAGAGCGTCTCCAGGAGCTGTAATTTTCAGATCCAGTTAATTTCTTTGAAATTAGAACAAGACCTGGATGATCTTGTTGATGAAGAAAGAGTGGATGAGTTGGTGAATTCGTGTCATCATCTGTGATGATCGGCATGGTTCAGTTGAGTAGATGACAAAATTAGGGCAAAAATTGAACAGATTATGAAATTTATGATTATTTGGTGGAATCAGAGTAAATTGTTGATGTAATTGTGTGCGGAAGTATGAATATGATGTTGTGAAGTGGATCAAGTAAGTAGTAGATTGAATAGGCGTCGAAATTGAGTGATCGGAGTTGATCGAAGTGTCGCCGGAAGTAATGAATAGGTTGAGTAGATGCCGGAATTGAGTGATCGGAGGTGATCGGAGGTGATCGGAATGTCGCCGGAAAGTATGATAGCTCTTCAAATCACATTGTGATTTGCATCTGATACCATAAGAGCAAAAGAGGATTGAATTGAATCATTTCATTCAACAAAAACTGACTATTACAAAGTACAAGCGTTCATATATAAATACAATTTGCCTTACAACTTGGCACTATAACCACCTACACTATGTAACTAACTCAATAACTAACTCTAACAGACTTTCTATATACAGTTTAAAGTGGTAAGATATTTTCCAAGTTTTGTCCGTTGACTTGATATGGTGTTGACTTCTTTGACTGTGTTGTTGACTGCAGGAGCTATACCATTAGAAGTACTGTATTAATTATTAATTAAGTATACATGTTAACTTACGTATTTTAATGTCAGCCCTAAAATAATCATTAATACAATAAAAAGTTTTGTACAAAGTGGTTAACAAGTATTTTTCATGGTGACAGTTTTTAAAACCACTTTTAAGCCTATTAACGACTTTCCTAATTGTCGTTGTAATAATTTCTTAGTTTACTCGTGGATATGGGCATTGTTAAAAAGATGTATCCTTACAGTTCTTGAGCAGGTAGCATGTAGTAGTTGTGAACTATTATGGGTTGTATGGTGTTTATCGGTTAGATTTCGATTTCTCATTTTATTTGGTTTATTATTCCTTGTTTTGAAAAATTTGAAGACAAAATCCAATTGAAAACGAGTTCAAATTCTAACTGAAAACCAAACTTTGATTTTAGTTCAGTTTTGTTTTAAACCGAAAAATAAGAATCAAAATTAAACTTATATAATCATAAAATATCGATTTTAAAATCAACTTTTTTCTAAAATCGATTTGTGTTCTAGAATGTCTTTAAAATGGCATTATTTACTTTGTAATCTCATGTAACTAGCAGTGATAAAAAGTTCACGGATTTGAAAGGTACTTTTTAAAAAAAAAAATCTAAAAAATAATGTTTTCTTTTAGAAAAAGTAATTAACTTAACAAATATATGTGGTCCTCTCTTTAAATTTAGTAGTGTTCCAAAAAAATTATATAATACTTTATTAAAAAAATTTATCATCTAGTGGGGTCCTTGGACTCCATTGCTATTCAATTAGAATCGCCCACTAGCAGAGAGGGTGTGTTTTTTATATATGTTTTGATGTTAAAAGACTACACATATGTAAGTAAAATTAACTTAGCATTGTTTATTGTAAATACTTGTACAACTATATTATTATTATTATTATTATTAATTATTATTAATTAATTTTAATCTTCTATACTAAACCTCCTCCCAAATTTGATCGTTTCAATTTTACCGCGTTGTCGTTTTGAGTTTGCGTTCACACTACAAATGATCCTCCAACTTTCGCACAAATTACACAACAACCCTTCAACTTTACACTTTTTCAGGAGTAAAAAACGTAAATTTATAATTTAATTAAAAATAAAAAAACCTTACTCCACCCGAATTTATAACGGGTCCTATCTTCTCGCTCGGTGCGAGTTAAATTTTTCCGAGGCCACCGTTCAACTCGGAAAAATCTCACGAACCCAACGGGACTAACTATATGCAAAACGGACATCGTTAAAAAAACACTAAATAACGGGCCCTATATTCACGCTCGGTGCGAGTTAAATTTTTCCGAGACCACCGTTCAACTCGAAATAATTTTACGAACACAACGCGACTAACTATACGCGAAACGGACATCGTTAAAAAAAAATATTTCGGGTTATATTACATACATATATATACATATACAAAACGACTAACTATACGCGAAACGGACATCGTATATCCAAATTGGACCGCGCGTCGAATACAACCGCAGCAACGCGCGGTCGGATTTTTTCTAGTTAAAGAATATATTAACTAGAATGCTAATCATTTAATTATTTATTAACAAGTTTCAAATATGTAGAATTAACCAATGCTAATCATTTAACTTGTTATAATAACTGTATATTCATAACTCACGGATATATAAATTTAAGCAAGCACGTGGCCACTAAAGAGGGTTAATAAGACCATATATCTTTAATAGTGAAGGAACAGTAGAAAACGACAGCATCAGTCAAAAAATATAACAACCCTCACTTTTTCATTCTGAATTTACCAAATTTCCCTTAGGGTTTCAACGTCATATTATGTGCATCAACATTAGGGTTGTTATCCATTTCGACAAACAAACATTAATACTTTCATTAAATGATCGTAATTATTATTAAAACCCTAATATTATTTAAAACCCTAAACCTAACCCTATGCATTAAATGCTAAACCCTAATACCATTTAATATTTAATATTAAACTCTAACCCTAATACTAAAATAAACTATATGTAATAATATTAAATGATGACATTTGTAAAATTAAAAACTAATTAGAACCTAATTAAATATTTATAAAAGTTAGGGACTAATAAATAATCAGATAAAATGTAAATTTAAATGTAACCCTAATAATAATAATAATAATAATAAAAATATGTATATATATAAACCACATAAATAAATAACAAGTGCCGGTTAAAAAAAATATATAAATAACAAATGTTAGTAAAAGAAATCGGCTAGTTGTAAAAAAAAGGGAATGAACTTGATCACTAAGTTTCCCCAATCCTAGTTAAATCCTAATACACCCCTTGATCACCAAGTTAACTAGAATCCTAATCTTGATCCAACATATGATTTGTTCCCTATAAAAGGCATCATGATATTTCATAATCTCATCACTAAAATAAACCATTAAACTTGCTGAAATTAGTCGACTAAATCCCCAGCTTTTTCCCTTCTTCCTTGTTGACTAAAAACCATCCTTCACAGCCCTTTAGGTCGATTCATAAATCTCCCAAAACAAAAGCCTGCATCGACTCGCAAATCATCATACAACAGCCTATTTTTCCTGACTGAGTTCGTGGTCTCTTACAGCCATAAAAGTCGACTTTTGCTCTTGTTTTTACTGTAACATTCGACCACTACAACAGCCCAATAATCTGCTGTGTTTCCTACTTGTTTGCGAGCCAAAACAGCCCAAGAAACTCTTGTTTTGGTTCGTGATTTTCTGCTGTATTCAGCTCCTGTTTCAACACCAAAACAGACCCAATAATTGATCAAATTGTAGCTGCAAAGTTGCTGCTGCTGTCTTGCTATTACTATCGAGCTATCCAGACCCAAAAGACCTAATTTGGGTCGTCCTTGCTGCTGCTGGTTCGTGCATGACCAGGTTCCAAGAAAAACAGCCTTCAATTGGATCGTAACCTGGGCTGCTATTTTCTGTGTTTTCTGTACGCATCATAATCACCATCTTGTTCTTGATCTTCACCTTTTAAAGGTAGCCCTACACCCTAGCTTCATGTTACTCATAATTTATTTACTTTAAGTATTATTGTTAATAAGAATAAGTTAATGAATAATAATAATAATGACATGAGTTAGTTAAAATATTTATGTATGAATAAGATTAAAAGTATTATGAACTATGTATGATTATGAAGTATTATGAATAAGTTAAAAAGATTGATAAAAGTTGATTAATGAGATTGTGTTGAAGATTAATAAGAATGGGAATAATGATAATGAATATGATTAATAAGTTAAGATCATGAGTAAATATTGATATGGATATGGTTAAAGATAAAGGATGCATGATCATAATAATAAGAATATAAATGTATTGTTAATGAGGTTAATCATGTCAAGTTAACAAGAAGATTATGATATAGTGATGGGTAATGTTATTAGGATAATGATAGAAGTAGGTTATGATGTTATGATAAAAGTGTAATTATAAGAATTTGATTATGATAAAGATTTATGATTAAAGGATTATGATTTTATGTAAGTAAGCTAGGAGATTAATTAGTCATAATGAAAGATTAGTGTTTTGATTAATAAGCTAGATAATGATAATAGTTGTAAGATTATGATAAAGATAATGGTGATGATAAAAAGGTATGAACTAGTATTATGATTATGATTTTATGTAGGTGAAGGTAGGAGAATTAATGAAATATGGATAAAAGATAATGAAGTTTATGATTTTATGTGAAAAGCTAATAAGCTAGTTAATGAAAATAGATAAAGATTTTGATTAAAGATATAATGAAGGTTACGAATAATTATTAGGCTTATGATCTCATGTGAATGCTACTAGGTTAAGATTATGATAAAAGGTTATGATTATGGATTAGTAAAGTATTTATGATCATGGTATACGTGCATGCATGCATGCATACGTACGTATGTGCATGTATACACTGTATGTATATATGTGCGTGTATATATGTATGTATTTGTACGTGCGAATGTATGTTTGAATGTGTGTTATGTAAGTATTATAATAAGATAGTAAACATATTAATAAAAAGTAATAAGTGTGTGTGTGTGTGTGTGTATATATATATATATATATATATACGTATCATCTTACACTTATATATATGTAATACCTACACCTAATATATATATGCCATATAGTTATGAACACATACATGTATAAATAAAGAATATATATATATATGTATGTATCACCTAAGTACAATTATATATGCAACATATACTGATAAGATACATAATAGTTGAATAATTAAAGACTAATAATACTATTATTAGTATAACTTATACACTTATTTATATGGTAACACTTAAGTACACTAAGTATATTATCACTTATATAAATATAACTTTTCTCTAGAACAGTCACTGTTAATATAGTTTACTATATTAATAAACAAACTTTATGTCTATTAGACATTAACTAATCAAACATAATATCTCTAGGTTGAGATCTCCTTGTTCAACACTCCGATCATATAACTTGCGTGGAATATCTATCCGCTATTAAGGTGAACTTCATAGCCCCTCTTTTTACTATTTCTTAACTGTTTTATAACTTTGGGGGTGAGACACATGCTTGCTTTTAAACTGTTTTACGCTTAGACACAAGTACTCAAACTTTATTTTGATCAGTTCAAACTGTTTGCTAACATGCTTTGATTCATGCTTAATCCCTACCATGATATCGTTAATTACTGGAATTTGGTAAGCTTAGTTATTGTGATAGCGCTATTGAGGGTGACGTCTCTATCCGGATGACCGCTGGTCAATGGATACATAATAACGATGAACGACACGAACGTGATGTGTTTAGGGTAACTAATGGTTAGTATCGATATCATATACACCAGCACTACTACCGAACTGATTAAACCGCTTATTTAAATCTTGTGGTCTAAAAACTTGTTATAATTATTAAACCTATGTTGTTCACTCAACCATTTTGGTTGACACTTTAAGCATGTTTTGTCTCAAGTACTTAGATATATTGCTTCTGCTGTAGAACTCTGCTGTAACTTAGAAGTCAAGCCGAGCATTGGGACCAGAGTTAACATCCGCGTCAATGGCGATTTTGGCAGGGTGTTACAGTTGGTATCAGAGCTCTGGTTATAGGGAACTAGGTTACATTAGTGTGACTAACATGAATAGTTAGGATGCATTAGTAAGTCTACTCTATAACCGAGTTGTTCATTTGCATTGATTATTTGCATTATATTCTAGATTATGTGCATTAAGTTCACTTATATTTGTTATGCCTAGAACTCCTATACCATTTAAAATCTTTAAAAACACTTTGCTATAGGAACTATACTTATACGTCTGACTTTTAGAATTAGAGCCATGACTTACTTGTATTCCAACAATAGAATGCGACCATACCTATCTCATTATGTAATTTAGGAGAGACAAGGCTTGTTATAGAGAACCAGGATTGCATTCTATGTGTGCCTTATGTGGGTGCCTTAGCAATCTTTAGGTCTATAACCTTTCCTGCCTTAGTTTTAAGTGCTTTTCCTTAATCTTTATACTGCCAATCCATCTTACTACATACTTACTTCTTCTGACATTATGTATCCTTTCCTAAGGATGTCAATCCAAAACCCTATCATCTTGCATGATCCCGACTCTGAAGGATCAGCTAGTATGTGATTGTCATCATATCAATACATATCCTATGACTTGACTTTGCCATTGTGATTCAAAGTATTCTTTGACTCACACGAAGGGATGTCACTCATGACTCAATAATCCCACGTCAACTAACTAAGTTTGATCACGTATCCTGACCTTATGGAGTGACCTTGGAATGGAAATATGAATTAGTGAAATATAATGACGCTTGACCGACGTGCTTATATTATGGTAATTCATATAGAAATTCCAATATCATGACATATGGAATAGAAAGTGAATCAAAGAAAAATTTCCAAGCCATTCATTCAAAAATCTCAATGTTATTACATGAAGGGTAATCATCATCTGAATTGTAGAGATACTAAGAGCTCGTTTTTCAACCAAACTATCTATCTCATACCCGTGAGTAGATTAATAAATTCTCCTATGCCATAAAAGTTGTAAAGCTTTGCATTCTTTCTTTCTTAAACAACTTATCTCTTTCTCTTTGACGCTTAATTATCACATCCCCGCTGGAGGGAAGGATACATGTTCTTAAGTGACTTGAAGTGATACCCCCGAAACTTCTTCGAAACATGCCTCCTGTTATCTGCAATTACGCTCCTAGTGTAGATTTTCATAAACCCATTAGGAAACCCATCGAAGATAAGCGACAACCACTCACAAGATTTTCATTTGAATACTCAAACGAAGGTATTATAAAACACCACATTCACTATCACGTTCTCATACTCTACCATTTATATCTCACTTGTTAGCAACAGCTTCACACATGAATATTTGAATACCAAGAACTTATATTAGTCATCAACCACACTTAAATTCAATAGTTATCATTACCTCGCAATATTGTTGCTCAAATATCACCCAGAATTTTCAAGGTCTTTCACTCAATTTTTCTTAGTCTTTCTCCAAATATAAAAATTCTGTTTGTCAAAATTTTACATATACTATTTTACTGTGCGATCCTCTCGAAATTTTATAAATTTATTTACCACCATTCGTGCAAATTTTACAAATTGTATATATTTATTTACCTTTATTTATTTTGACTAGTACATATAAAATTATACTTTCACTTTTTCAAATCAATTCTTTTATTCAAAAGAGATTTTACCATGTTGTACATAACTCTAGTTTTACTAAGAACTTCGCTTCCTTTTTAAATTGTCACCTTAAACCACTCGAATTTCTGTAAAAAAAAAAAAAAAAAAATTTGCTTGTTTATATAAAATTTTCGTATTATCCTACACCACGTATTAATCACAATCCCTCCAGTCCTTTGAAACTTATCATTAAGTTCATCATTCAAAACTCTATGTTCTCGTCAACTTTTCCCCTTTTGAGGTTGACCGTTGAGGAGATTTTACTTCAAATATCTCACGGTTAAACCACAATACCCTCGTGAACATTAATTCTATAATCTATATTTTGTGGTACAAGAAATCATTATTGGAAGATTTTCTCACCAAGTGAAAACTATTCTTATACCCAATGATTCCCATTTCTTCTCATCCGCACTTAAACTCATAAGTGAATGATAGATCGACTCGCCATAGGTGCGAGAACGTCTAACTCGATCAGAGATCACACCTCCTATACGGTTTCCTTTAAGTAACAGGAATCTATAATCCTCGCTATCTTCTTTAAAGGAGTTACCTTAAATGTATATGACATTTATTTGTTCACTCCAAATATCTCTCTTCGTTGGTTGCAACTAGATGATTATCCTAGATAAGGGTTCGACCTCTGTTTCAACATATAGCTATAGATACATTCTACAAATGAGCTATCAAAAACTATTTCCAAGGATAAGTTCACATGTATTATAATATATTGAACAATATCTTTTCCACAAGACCATTTTTGAGGGCATCTTAGTAATCATGGCTTGCTTGTATATAAGCCAGATTAGTGACCCCTCGGCTGGCATCTCATTTTGCATTCCTCGAAAATCATAGGCATCATGCCTATGGTTAATCTTCCGGAATTAAAATCTAAACACCAACTATATCAAACACAAGCCATGCATCAAACTACATGGCCGTAATCTCCATGTACTTTTCTCTGATTGTCTGCCCTAATGGCAACATAAATGCTCAAGGTTTCAAATGAACTTAGTAATGTTCATTACACATTTCAAGTATCTAATTTATGAAATGTCCCGTTCTTATTGATTAAAAACGTTCCATATTAATTGATTTCGTTGCGAGGTTTTGACCTCTATATGAGACGTTTTTCAAAGACTGCATTCATTTTTAAAACAAACCATAACCTTTATTTCACAGATAAAGGTTTTAAAAAGCTATACGTAGATTATCAAATAATGATAATCTAAAATATCCTGTTTACACACGACCATTACATAATGGTTTACAATACAAATATATTACAACAAAATAAGTTTCTTGAATGCAGTTTTTACACAATATCATACAAGCATGGACTCCAAATCTTGTCCTTATTTAAGTATGCGACAGCGGAAGCTCTTAATAATCACCTGAGAATAAACATGCTTAAAACGTCAACAAAAATGTTGGTGAGTTATAGGTTTAACCTATATATATCAAATCATAATAATAGACCACAAGATTTCATATTTCAATACACATCCCATACATAGAGATAAAAATCATTCATATGGTGAACACCTGGTAACCGACATTAACAAGATGCATATATAAGAATATCCCCATCATTCCGGGACACCCTTCGGATATGATATAAATTTCGAAGTACTAAAGCATCCGGTACTTTGGATGGGGTTTGTTAGGCCCAATAGATCTATCTTTAGGATTCGCGTCAATTAGGGTGTCTGTTCCCTAATTCTTAGATTACCAGACTTAATAAAAAGGGGCATATTCGATTTCAATAATTCAACCATAGAATGTAGTTTCACGTACTTGTGTCTATTTTGTAAATCATTTATAAAACCTGCATGTATTCTAATCCCAAAAATATTAGATTTTAAAAGTGGGACTATAACTCACTTTCACAGATTTTTACTTCATCGGGAAGTAAGACTTGGCCACTGGTTGATTCACGAACCTATAACAATATATACATATATATCAAAGTATGTTCAAAATATATTTACAACACTTTTAATATATTTTGATGTTTTAAGTTTATTAAGTTAGCTGTCCTCGTTAGTAACCTACAACTAGTTGTCTACAGTTAGATGTACAGAAATAAATCGATAAATATTATCTTGAATCAATCCACGACCCAGTGTATACGTATCTCAGTATTGATCACAACTCAAACTATATATATTTTGGAATCAACCTCAACCCTGTATAGCTGATAAGGCTAAAAAGGAACATATATTTCATAGCAAAATCCCCCAAGAAAGACAAGATTTTAGTTGCAATTGTTCCATTTTCAAGTAATATTCGTTTATTTTAAATAAGTGCGAAGACAAAAGGCGAAAACGACGAATTGAAGACACAAAGGTCCAAAAAGCTCAAAAGTACAAGATACAATCAAAAAGGTTCAAATTATTGACGAGGAACGTCTAAAAATGACAAGAGTACAAGTTACAAAACGCAAAGTACAAAATATAAAATTGTACGCAAGGACGTTCGAAAATCCGGAACCGGGACCAGAGTCAACTCTCAACGCTCGACGCAACGGTGTAAAAATTACGAGTCAACTATGCACAAGAATAAAATATAATATTTAAATAATTCATAATAAGAATAATATTAAATAATAAAAAGTTGTTAATTGAGCATAGTTCAGGGGTCATAAGTGAAAATTCAATTTCTAAATTCGCCTATAAAAGGCTTTGTAATCGTAATGTAAAAACACACCTTTTTCTATCTTTTTCTTATTTATCAATATCAATTATCAATATCTATATTCTATATCTCTATCATAATGTTAACTTAATAAGATATAACAATAATCTTAATTTTAATTTTAAATTATGATAATAATAAGATTTATGATAGAGATCGTTTGAGTGTGTAAGTCGAAATTCTGTCCGTGTAACGCTACGCTATTTTTAATCATTGTAAGTTATGTTCAACCTTTTTACATTAATGTATCGTAACTAAGTTATTATTATGCTTATTTGAGCCGAAGTAATCGTAATGTTGGGCTAAAATATTAAGAAGGGGTTATTGAACTTTGGACCATAATTAAGGTTTGGGCAAAAGACCGACACTTGTGGAAATTGAACTATTGACTATTAATAGATGGGGGGTATTGTCTAATTGAGTGACAACTCATTGGAGTCTGTCGAACCTATCTTCAAATTAATTAACCTAATAATTAATAATGATTATGGTTGTCCTATTTAGTGATGTTCATATGGAATCTGTTATAATCATTTAATTAATCAATTGGGTTGGGTAATTGATTATTCATTCTGATCAAGTGGATGAATTAATATTCATAAACTAATTAAAACAGGGGTGGATTACATACAGTGATAACTGGTGTAATTGTTGACAGAAGTGATAACTGCGTCACAGTTTAAATCCTTAATCAGTTGGAATATTTGACTTCGGGTATAAGGGTAATTTGACGAGGATACTCGCACTTTATTTTTATGACCGATGGACTATTATGGACAAAAACCAGATAGACGTATCAAATAAACCAGGACAAAGGGCAATTAACCCATGGTAATAAATTAAAATCAACACGTCAAACATCATGATTACGGAAGTTTAAATAAGCATAATTCTTTTATTATATTTCTCATCGTATCTTTATTTACTGTCATTTTATTACTCGCAATTTTATTTACTGTCATTTTATTTATTGTCATTATTTTACGCACTTTAATTATCGTCATTTATCTTTACGCTTAAAATATAGAATCGACAAACCGGTCATTAAACGGTAAAACCCCCCTTTTATAATAAGATTACTACTTATATAATTATATATATTTTATATAAATATAGTTAAAAATATAGTAAGTATCACCAGCTCCCTGTGGAACGAACCGGACTTACTAAAAACTACACTACTCTACGATTAGGTACACTGCCTATAGTGTTGTAGCAAGGTTTAGGTATATCCCATCCGTAAATTAATAAAACTTGTGTCATATTTTGTAGTATTTTGTATTAAAAATAATACTATTTCGTACCCTCACGCTACATCATCAAGTTTTTGGCGCCGCTGCCGGGGAGCGCTAAAACGCTATATTTTAATTATAATAATATTGAAATAAAATATAATAATATAATAATATTGAAATAGAATATAATAATATAATAATATTGAAATAGAATATAATAATATAATAATATTTTAGAATATATTTTGAATCGTAAAAGTTTTAAAAAGTCGTATTTATTAAATACTTCAGGGGTATATTATGTAAATTGTAATTAATAATTTCTATCATGTCGCTTTCATGTGAATAGTAAATTAATTAATTTCTTTTCATTTACTATTCATGAATAGTAAATGAATTAAAAAAAAAAGTTTTGAAAAAAAAATAATAATTATAAAAAAAAGTATTAATTTGTAAAAAAAAATCATTTAAAAAAAAAAAAAAAAAAAAAACGTAAAAAAAAAAAAATTATTAAAAAAAAAATATATATATTTTTTAAGATTTTGTCTATAAAAAAAAATTATTTTTTTTTAGTTTTATTACCTTTAGATTTTTAGACTATAGTCGCAACTTTTAGTATTAAGTTTAGTTTTGCCATAGTTATTTTTACTTCTAGAATTTTTAGATTTGCCGTAAAATCTCTTAAGTGCTTATTCCTTAGACTAAGATTTATGTGCTTTAGAATTTTGCGACGCCGTTTTTCGCGCTACTTTCTTATTTTTATTTTTCGACGCCTATTTTTCGACCTTTTATTTTTCGACCTTTTTCGACGAACTCTTTTTCTCTCTTATTTCTCGCTATTCTAGTTTTAGGACATAGATTTTTATTCTACTTCTTATCTAAATTTCTTAAAATTACGAAAATTTATTTTGAGTGGTTAAATTGATAGACATCAAAATTTTTTGGTTCGTAGTAATAGTTGGATTTGTACGTGGACCGGGTTATTGGAGCCAAACAGTACTCAATTATATTGAGACCAAACGAATCCTGCCCCTCTGCTGCATCTTTTGGCTATTCGAAACGTGGGCAAAATCAGAAAAGTCTATTGATTGGACAACTTATATAAGTTTTTCTTATTTTTATAACTAATAGGATATTCTGTGAATGCACCGAGCAAAACGTTCACCACCTTTCATACGTTCACCACCTGTAACTCGATCAAGACATCTAGCAAATATTGTCGCCGTTGATTTTTCTTTAGAATCGTCATCTAGTCGAACAAGAACTCCAACTCAAATTTCTGATAATCCATCTTTTGAACCCGACTTCACAATTAAGAACCCGGAGCATATTCAAGGACAATTCCAAGATCCTGAACCACTAATCATTCCTCCTGAACCACAAACCATTAAATCAGAATCTTCTAGTGATTCGTATTCAACAAATTCAATTATGGAAAATCTGGAACCTCTAAGTATGGAAGACCGAATGAGAGCCACACGCACAGGCCAAGGTCACGCCATTATTAAGCCAGACATTAATGCGCCAGATTATGAAATCAAAGGACAAATCCTACACATGGTAACTAATCAGTGCCAATATAGTGGTGCGCCGAAGGAAGATCCAAACGAACATCTTCGTACGTTTAATAGGATCTGTACACTATTTAAAATCCGAGAAGTTGAGGATGAACAGATCTATCTCATGTTGTTTCCCTGGACTTTAAAGGGAGAAGCCAAAGATTGGTTAGAATCGTTACCTGAAGGGGCGATTGACACATGGGATGTTTTAGTTGAGAAATTTCTTAAAAGATTCTTTCCGGCATCTAAAGCCGTGAGACTTCAAGGAGAAATTGTTACGTTCACACAAAAGTCAAATGAAACTCTATATGAGGCGTGGACAAGATTTGGAAAGTTGTTGAGAGGATGTCCTCAACACGGTTTAGACACTTATCAAATAGTACAAATATTCTACCAAGGTGTCAACGTTGCTACACGAAAAGACATCGACATAACAGCTGGTGGTTCCATTATGAAGAAAACCGCAACTGAAGCTTACAAAATTATTGATAACACAGCCTCCCACTCTCATGAGTGGCACCAAGAGAAAGATATATATCTCTCATCTAAAGCGGCTAGAGCCGATTCTAGCCATAACTTTGATTCCGTTTCCGCAAAAATAGATGCTTTCGAGAGACGAATGAAAAAGATGAATAAAGATATTCACGCAATACCAATCAATTGTGAGCAATGCGGTGGACCACACTTAATGAAAGACTGTCACATTGAACAAACGATGGAACAACGTGAGAATGTTGTCTACATGAACCAAAGGCTGGAAAATAGTTATCAGAATAATTATCAACCGCCAAGGCCAAACTTCAATCGAAATCAAAACATTCTTTACAATCCAAAAGGACCCGACAATAACTCGTATAACCAACAAGGTCCGAATAACCAACCAACTCAAAACAACACTTTCAATCAACAAAGACCTGGCTTGTATAAACCACCACAACAAACCGAAGAGAAAAAGTCAAATCTGGAAGAAGTGGTATTTAAGCTAGTTGAATCTCAAACACAATTTATTGAAACTCAAACCCAAACGAACGAGAGATTTGATCAGTCATTAAGAACTCAACAAGCTTCCATTTTGAATCTAGAAAAACACGTAGGTACTCTTCCTAGCATGATGAGTGAGAGGGAACAAGGAAAGCTACCGAGTAATACTGAAGTAAATCCTCGGAAAGAGAATGTTAATATGGTGTCAACAAACTCTGAAAAACCAGCACCAGAAGATGGGAAGGTTTTAAATGTGAGTAACAATGAAGAAGTTACACCACCACCACCCGAGTATGTAAAGCCAGTGGTGGCACCATACAGACCACCCATCCCGTTTCCAAGAAAAGGAGTTGAGTATGAGCAAGTAATAGGTAATAAAGTTTGTGATACCTCTGGAAAGAAGAAGAAGAAGAATAAGAAAGTACAAGAAACAAAAGCCGTAGAAGTAAACCCGGTGAATAAAGTTCCACCAAAACCTCCACCTAGGGTAGGTGATCCGGGTGAATTTATTGTTCCTTGTTTACTTAGTGACTGTGTCATGTATGATGCACTAGCAGATTTAGGTTCAAGTGTGAGTGTTATGCCTCTTTCATTATATAAGAGATTAGGTGTAGGTGAGTTAACTCCAACGGATATGAGTGTTCGACTCCTTGATCAAACCATTAAGCACCCAGTTGGAATTGCTGACAACCTACCCGTTCAAGTAGGTAATTTAACCTTTCTAGTCGAATTCATTGTCATTGACATAGAAGAGGACTCAAACGTTCCTCTAATTTTAGGTCGGCCATTCTTAGCGTCCACCAAGGCGTTATTTGATGTAAGAAAGGGTAGAATGACACTTAGTAATGATGAGAAATCGATCACCTTTATGATTCGAAAGTCTAAATATACACAAACCAAAACCGTTGAACCGACAAAAACGATTGGTAAGAACCATGTTGTTTTACCAACTCCAACGGTAATGCTTAACAATAATAGAACGCCTAAGTGTGGGGAAAATGAAGTAACACCTAATGATGACTTGATAATAAAGAACCCCATAGTTGATACGAAATTAAATAACCCCGTTATTAACAGTTCAATGAAGAAACTTTTTAAACGGGTTATTGATGCTAAAAGTAAGGGAAACTTTAGGTTATATAACCGGTTAGTATCCAATCTGTCGCCTAAAGAAAAGGCGAAGCTAGTTGAATTTGTGGATATTACGGAAAAAGGTGGTCACTGGCTTAAAGCAAAAGTCACAGATATGCAAGTTGATTATGGTCCAAGAGAAATTGACGATGAAGTTAATCACAATTTCGACACCACATCTACCTAAGTGTGAGGAGATTCAAATATTCTAAAAAGAAAATGCTGTTTGGAGTTAGTTGTTCTGTTCTCGTGTAGTTCCGAGAATGGAATTCGATTGGTCTTTTCCGCTAGCAGACACTAAAGAACTAGTTTTCTCCCCCCATTCTGAATTTTTTTTGTTTTTTAGGTTTTATATGAAATTAATATGTTTTCTTTTTAAGTTTTGTGTGAATTTAAAAACAAAAATTTACTTTATTTCATTAAGTTGAAAAAAAATGATTTCTAAAATTCGTCGTGAGTTGAAGACTAGGCCGTTGAGCCGAAATTACTTTACCCGAGGGCGGGGCGAAAAATTTTTTCATCATTATTTTTAATTTTATTGATTTAAAGTATGCCAAAAAAAAATATATTTGATTTTATAAATTTTTGAACGTGGGGTAATATACCCAACTTTAAAAATATGTATATATGTTCGTATTTTATCATGTAAACAACAGGGTAAAACAACGCACTTTCAAAGACTAACATTAAGTTCAGCAAAAGGTACTGATTTTGACGACAAGATGCAAAACAACAAATGTGATATAATAAATGAAGGAATGAACGATGAGGCGCGCCATCTATCATTCGACGAGCTTTGTAATTACAAACTGGGTATTTTTAATCACTTTTCTACACTAATCACCCTCATGAATTAATAATTATAGTCTGATTTCATGCAAATGAGGGCATTGCATGATCTCAAGTGTGGGGAAGGGTTATAAATTCTCTCGGGTTTATACTTGGCTTATTTTCTAAATATTATGAAAATTTTAAAATTTTTTAACTAAATGAATTCAAAATCATGTTTATACATATTTATGAACGATAAAACTAGGTGTTAATGCCGAAATTATCGTTACCTCGGAAAGGACATAAATTGAGAAACAACCTAAAATGCTTGAATTCATTTAAAATGGAATAAAGGAGAATAAAAAGGCAAAGAAAGAAACTAAGTGTGGGGAGAATGTACCAAGTTATTCAATTAAAAATTATCTATCACATATCTTTGTACAAGATTATTGCAGGTACTTTTGTTTTGTATGATACTAATCAGTTTTACCCAGTTTACTGTAATATATTTGAAAGAAAGATGGATCTACACGATGAATCAATTCCATCATTAAAAGGAAGTAAAGTCTTCCGAAAAAGACACGCGCTTCTTGATTTAGGTCAAGAAGTTGTCGTCCAGACCAGCTGTAGGTTGACGAAAAATCTAGAAAAGTCATCTCTAAAATCAGCAGGAAATCCACGGACCTCAGCATCAAACAGGGTCGCCAAGTGGTCAGATTTATCCTAACCATGAGAAGGATTTATCTCGTACAATGGGGAGGCACCGTGCAAATTAGCTTGATAAGACTAATGAATCAGATCCCCAGAAAGGATAATCTCCTTAAAGATTAAAAATCAGCTTTTAAGACTGATATTACTCAATCCTTGAGATTGACCTTAAAGATTGAGAATTCAAACTCATGGAATTCAATGATATCTAAACTCGAGCTTGAACGAGAAAATATTTTGATCAAAAATATAAACCGATTTGTTTTCTGAAAACCCATTTTCAATGCGTTCATTACCATTGAACGTAAAATCCTAGGAATTCACCTGGAATTCATTAGGTCACCTGAACCAAATCGGGTGTCAACCGTAAGAACGGTGGTTGCATAGCATGGTCGGAGACAGGACCTTGTGCCAGACCGAAAAATCATAGGATGATCTTTACTATCGCTCCTACCAAGGATAGTTCTAGCATCCGACACGTTAAAAGACCATAATCATCTGCATGTCACGGGACATTGCCTTAACAGTTTCTTGTTCATCGCTTTCCTTTACAATCGGACGGTAGTTTACCGAAAGATAATATACGGAACAAGTAAACTGGATGTGTACTTTCCGATACCGGGATAGCAGTGGATTACACGAACCTAAAAGTTTTAGCCAAATATTGATCCACAAATATATTTTGCAACACCGATGATGGATCAAATCAGAAAACTTGTCTAGGGTAAAATCTAGCTTGAATTTTCAAAAGATCAAATGTTTTCATAAAGATCCAATTTCCTTAAAGGATCTAAATTTTTATAGTCATGTGGGACTGTAAACCGCCTTTCAAATGTGCACTTTGATTTGGAAACCGAAAGTAAATCGGCTATTTGATTGCAAGTGTCGGTGTCCTAAACCCAAGGCAACTGTGGATGACACACCCACCTTTAACCATATCGTTACTATCATTGTTTATACCGCTCTATCAAAATCACTGATGTACAAAGTGTGAAGAATAAAGAAGTGATTCGTGTGATGTATTATATTATTTCAAGACTGTATTGCTTGAGGACAAGCAACGCTCAAGTGTGGGGATATTGATAAGGCTAAAAAGGAACATATATTTCATAGCAAAATCTCCCAAGAAAGACAAGATTTTAGTTGCAATTGTTCCATTTTCAAGTAATATTCGTTTATTTTAAATAAGTGCGAAGACAAAAGGCGAAAACGACGAATTGAAGACACAAAGGTCCAAAAAGCTCAAAAGTACAAGATACAATCAAAAAGGTTCAAATTATTGATGAGGAACGTCTAAAAATGACAAGAGTACAAGTTACAAAACGCAAAGTACAAAATATAAAATTGTACGCAAGGACGTTCGAAAATCCGGAACCGGGACCAGAGTCAACTCTCAACGCTCGACGCAACGGTGTAAAAATTACGAGTCAACTATGCACAAGAATAAAATATAATATTTAAATAATTCATAATAAGAATAATATTAAATAATAAAAAGTTGTTAATTGAGCATAGTTCAGGGGTCATAAGTGAAAATTCAATTTCTAAATTCGCCTATAAAAGGCTTTGTAATCGTAATGTAAAAACACACCTTTTTCTATCTTTTTCTTATTTATCAATATCAATTATCAATATCTATATTCTATATCTCTATCATAATGTTAACTTAATAAGATATAACAATAATCTTAATTTTAATTTTAAATTATGATAATAATAAGATTTATGATAGAGATCGTTTGAGTGTGTAAGTCGAAATTCTGTCCGTGTAACGCTACGCTATTTTTAATCATTGTAAGTTATGTTCAACCTTTTTACATTAATGTATCGTAACTAAGTTATTATTATGCTTATTTGAGCCGAAGTAATCGTAATGTTGGGCTAAAATATTAAGAAGGGGTTATTGAACTTTGGACCATAATTAAGGTTTGGGCAAAAGACCGACACTTGTGGAAATTGAACTATTGACTATTAATAGATGGGGGGTATTGTCTAATTGAGTGACAACTCATTGGAGTCTGTCGAACCTATCTTCAAATTAATTAACCTAATAATTAATAATGATTATGGTTGTCCTATTTAGTGATGTTCATATGGAATCTGTTATAATCATTTAATTAATCAATTGGGTTGGGTAATTGATTATTCATTCTGATCAAGTGGATGAATTAATATTCATAAACTAATTAAAACAGGGGTGGATTACATACAGTGATAACTGGTGTAATTGTTGACAGAAGTGATAACTGCGTCACAGTTTAAATCCTTAATCAGTTGAAATATTTGACTTCGGGTATAAGGGTAATTTGACGAGGATACTCGCACTTTATTTTTATGACCGATGGACTATTATGGACAAAAACCAGATAGACGTATCAAATAAACCAGGACAAAGGGCAATTAACCCATGGTAATAAATTAAAATCAACACGTCAAACATCATGATTACGGAAGTTTAAATAAGCATAATTCTTTTATTATATTTCTCATCGTATCTTTATTTACTGTCATTTTATTACTCGCAATTTTATTTACTGTCATTTTATTTATTGTCATTATTTTACGCACTTTAATTATCGTCATTTATCTTTACGCTTAAAATATAGAATCGACAAACCGGTCATTAAACGGTAAAACCCCCCTTTTATAATAAGATTACTACTTATATAATTAAATATATTTTATATAAATATAGTTAAAAATATAGTAAGTATCACCAGCTCCCTGTGGAACGAACCGGACTTACTAAAAACTACACTACTCTACGATTAGGTACACTGCCTATAGTGTTGTAGCAAGGTTTAGGTATATCCCATCCGTAAATTAATAAAACTTGTGTCATATTTTATAGTATTTTGTATTAAAAATAATACTATTTCGTACCCTCACGCTACATCATCAATAGCTAACTCCAACATTCACATATAGAGTGTCTATGGTTGTTCCGAAATATATATAGATGTGTCGACATGATAGGTCGAAACATTGTATACGTGTCTATGGTATCTCAAGATTACATAATATACAATACAAGTTGATTAAGTTATGGTTGGAATAGATTTGTTACCAATTTTCACGTAGCTAAAATGAGAAAAATTATCCAATCTTGTTTTACCCATAACTTCTTCATTTTAAATCCGTTTTGAGTGAATCAAATTGCTATGGTTTCATATTGAACTCTATTTTATGAATCTAAATAGAAAAAGTATAGGTTTATAGACGGAAAAATAAGTTACAAGTCGTTTTTGTAAAGGTAGTCATTTCAGTCGAAAGAACGACGTCTAGATGACCATTTTAGAAAACATACTTCCACTTTGAGTTTAACCATAATTTTTGGATATAGTTTCATGTTCATAATAAAAATCATTTTCTCAGAATAACAACTTTTAAATCAAAGTTTATCATAGTTTTTAATTAACTAGCCCAAAACAGCCCGCGGTGTTACTACGACGGCGTAAATCCGGTTTTACGGTGTTTTTCGTGTTTCCAGGTTTTAAATCATTAAGTTAGCATATCATATAGATATAGAACATGTGTTTAGTTGATTTTAAAAGTCAAGTTAGAAGGATTAACTTTTGTTTGCGAACAAGTTTAGAATTAACTAAACTATGTTCTAGTGATTACAAGTTTAAACCTTCGAATAAGATAGCTTTATATGTATGAATCAAATGATGTTATGAACATCATGTGACAACCCGGAAATTTCCAACCAAATTTAAACTTTATCTTTATATTATTCCAACACGATAAGCAAAGTTTGTTAAGTTAAATCTCAAGAATTTTAAATTGTGTTCATGCATTCATTATAACCTCGACCAAATTCCAACGATTCACGAACCGTTATATATAAATAAATATGTATATATATGTATATATATTATAACTTGAGAATATTAATAAAGTATTAAACGTATAATACTTTACATGAACGTATTTGTTTCAATATGTTTATCGATGGAATTAGAAGATAATATCAAATGATTAATTTATCAGATACATTGTGATATGATTACGGGTCTATGTTATGAGGTCCACTGTGATTTAAGAAATCTATTCTTTTTTACAACATTCGGAAAATGGTAAAGTGATTTATAAGTAAGAACGTGAAGTGTAACTAACTTAGATGTTGGATATCGACAAGTAAGTAACTCGACATTTTTCATTAAGATGATTTCATATGTTTATTTAACCTTTGAACTTTATCCCATGCTTCACCAACAGACTGTAATTTAAAAACTTGAAACCTATTATGAATATATATGATTTTACTTTTCTAAAACGTTTTATGATATAACGATTTCCATTATTTTAACCTTTAAACAAAATGATTCTTAAAAATATATTTGGTTTTGGAAAACAAAATTATTATATTTATTTGATTTAGTTTCAAACGTACAAAAACGTTTTCAGTTTAAAAAGAACTTTATTATTAAAACGTATATAACTTTTATAAATATCTAGAACCACTTTTGACAACTCATTACTTAACCAGTATGATAAAGATAACGATATTTATATTTTATTTTATTAAATATATATAACGATTTAAATTAATATTATATATATTTATACGCGTATTATACGTACATAGTTTTATACTTTTACTATACTTAAACTTTACCTTTACTTTATTTTTTACTTTACTTTGACTTTAATAATTCACTTTAATAATTCATACTTTAATAATCCACTTTAATAATTCATACTTTAATAATTCACTTTAATAATTCATACTTTAATAATTCACTTTAATAATTCATACTTTAATAATTCACTTTAATAATTCATACTTTAATAATTCACTTTAATAATTCAAAAATCTATTATAAATAGAATTCAATAGGTTTCATTATTTCATAGAAACTTGAAAATATTTTTCTCTAAACTCTCTCAATTGATTTACATATATATATTTACTCCGTATTATTTCAAGATATTATTAGTATACATAAAATATTACGTCGGAGTGCGGTCCGGGTGATTTTGAAATTATTTTTCGAGTGGGATTGGATTAAGGAAATTATGGGTTATAGCTATGGAGGTGATTGGGTATGGTTCATGGGTATGCTCATGAGGTCAATATAGTGTTTATCATCTCCGTTGCGTCTACGTACCTTTCCTGCAATATTGAATCTCAATATTGATACGTGAGTACTCATAATTTAACTTTTACATACTAATAGTGTATCCCTGACTAGTGCTCGAGTATATAGGATTATGCATGTTTGTACTTTTGATATTGCCTTTAGTTAGATTATGTTGAATCCTGAATTAGTTATATATGCGACTGAGATAAGGTATAAGATATGCACGTCATTGGAAAGCTAGCGAAAAATTAAGAACTTTTTAATTAGATATCGAATGATTTCGATGAACGGATTTGAAGTTATAGTCCATCGAATTTTTGTATTATTATTAAAAATGATTATTATTATCGTCGTTCTATTTTATCTTATTATTATTATTATTATTATCTTTATCAATAAAAGGATTTATCATTAAAAATTGTTTTTTTTATTATTATTACTATCGTTATTATCATTAAAGTTATAATTAGTATTATTATTATTATTATTATTATTATCTAATTATTATTATTATTATCTAATTATTATTATTATTATTATTATTATTATTATTATTATTATTATTATTATTATTATTATTATTATTATCATTATTATTATTATTATTATCATTATTAATATATATATCATTATTTAAAAATGGTTATTGTTATTATTATTATTATTATATTATCATTATCGTTAATAATGTCATAGTAATTATCATTATTAGTATTATTGTAATTAAAACTAATATTAGTAACACCTAATTATTTTGATTACTATTACTATCATTATTATGAGCACGATATAAAAGACGATTAAAAGCTATTAAACGAAACGATTAGGAAATAATGAGTAAGAGTATCATGATGAAATTAAAATATTATAAGATATTGATTTAGATAAAATTATCGTTCTTATTATTTTTATCATTACTATTATTATTAAAAGTATCGTTAGTATCAAAACTATCATTTTAACAAAAATTATCATTTTAACAAAAATTATCATTTTAATAGAAATGTCATTGTTACTATAAAATATCATTTTTATTATCATTTTAAATAGAATTATTATTTTAAAGATAATATTAAAAATTATCGTAAATATTAAAGTTATCATAATTAGAATTATCGTTTTATCATAATATCACCTTAGTAATTATAAATATTGATATTTTTATAATAATAATTATTATTACAAAATAATACAACTTTTACTTACTAACATTATAGATATTATTTTATCAAATAAATATGTAATACAAATATATTTTACTACGTGTAATAAATTACTTTAATAATACCTATCATATTATCTTTATGATATTAAATGAACCCTATAAATTTTATTACTTAATATATATAAAAGTATATTTTATTATATAAATTTTAATATAAAATTTTATTTATTAATAAATGAATTATATTATTTACTCTAATAAATCTTTAAAAATATTTAAAAATATAAAACGACGATATTTAAAATATATTATAATCATGTAAAAATTTTAGAAATCATTTTGAGTCAAATTGACTTTTGTTGACTTTTGCATATTAGTCTCGAGCATTAGGATTGTGGTACACTATGACCTGACCTAATTGTTAGACAAATATTGACCAACATATAATTATATATAATTAATTTAGGTTCGTGAATCCGAGGCCAACCTTGCACTAGTTCAATGACGTTATATGTATTTTCACTACGAAATACAGTATGGTGAGTTTCATTATTCCCTTTTTAAATACTTTTGCAATATATATTTTTGGGACTGAGAATACATGCGCTACTTTTATAAATGCTTTACGAAATAGACACAAGTGATCAAAACTACATTCTATGGTTGAATTATCAAATCGAATATCACCCTATATAGTCTGGTAATCTAAAAATTAGGGAACAGAAACCCTAGTTGACGCGAATCCTAAAGATAGATCTATTGGGCCCAACAAGCCCCATCCAAAGTACCGGATGCTTTAGTACTTCGAAATTTATATCATGTCCGAAGGAGGATCCCGGAATGATGGGGATATTCTTATATGCATATTGTGAATGTCGGTTACCAGGTGTTCAATCCATATGAATGATTTTTGTCTCTATGCATGGGACGTATATTTATGAGAACTGGAAATGAAATTCTTGTGGTCTATTAAAATGATGAAAATGAATGATTATGATAAACTAATGAACTCACCAACCTTTTGGTTGACACTTTAAAGCATGTTTATTCTCAGGTATTAAAGAAATCTTCCGCTGTGCATTTGCTCATTTTAAAGATATTAATTGGAGTCTTTCATGGCATATTTCGAAGAACGTTGCATTCAAGTCATTGAGTTCATTAAAGATTATTATTATTAAGTCAATTTATAGTTGAATAGTGGATATTATGAAATGGTATACATGCCTGTCAATTTTCGATGTAAAGAAAGTTTGTCTTTTAAAAACAAATGCAATGTTTGTAAAATGTATCATATAGAGGTCAAATACCTCGCGATGTAATCAACTATTGTGAATCGTTTATAATGTATATGAACGGGTCCTTTCAGTTGGTATCAGAGCGGTGGTCTTAGCGAACCAGGTCTGCATTAGTGTGTCTAACTGATAAGTCGTTAGGATGCATTAGTGAGTCTGGACTTCGACCGTGTCTGCATGTCAAAAGTTTTGCTTATCATTTCTAGTCGGAAATCATCTACTTATCATCCATAGGAAATTATCTGCTTATCATTATTAGTCTAGACACGTCTTGCTACATTAATTGCATGAGTAGTGTATAGACAAAATTCATATCTTAGCGTATCTGCTAAATCATATCTTATCGTATCTGTTACTTTAAACTTTGCCTGACATAT
Organism: Rutidosis leptorrhynchoides; assembly: GCF_046630445.1. Taxonomy (NCBI): domain Eukaryota; kingdom Viridiplantae; phylum Streptophyta; class Magnoliopsida; order Asterales; family Asteraceae; genus Rutidosis; species Rutidosis leptorrhynchoides. Next base: position 440,241,373 of record NC_092335.1, on the reverse strand, counting down.
CCCGCAAATTCCTCCGTAATCTATGAAATCTTTTGATCTCTATATATAGATATCCTAGGTAAATAGAATACCACCCGATAGCCGAAAAATCATTTTATATCAAAAAATCCTTTATCCAATCGTACGAAATGGAATTTGTCATCAGTTCAAGTCACTCGGATTCCGAAATAGAATCTCACTCAAGCTCCGAAAGCAGTGTGACCGGAATGGATCAACCAATCAGTCATCATCTATTCTGGATGAATTGGGGATGGGTTCGTAGCCTCCTCAATCATTGGAAACAAGAAGAAGGCGATCCTTTCCATCCACCACATTGCCCTCTTGGCGAAGAACCTGAAGCACTTATCGGCGAACCTGTTCGAGACACCATTTTCTCTCTCATTTCCAGGGTATCTCGTCACGATTATATACTACATCAAATTCTAGATTTTATTTATCCGCTCGTTCCGACCGACAATCATCCTGGAATAATAGAAGAAGTCAATGAACTTCGCGCTCGGGTAGTGGCTTTGGAGAATATGGTTCAGAGATTACAAACACCAGCAGCAGCATCAGCAACATAACCAGTACCACCATCATCAACGCCAACAGTACCATTACCACCTCCAACCACAACCGCGTTGTAAACCTCAATTTCACAATCTGTCCCACGAGTATCAATGTCATACGTACCATAGATACCAAGGAGTACCAACAACAATAACTGACGAAGTATTAATTCATAACTTCATTGGAGAAACATTCCGCGGCGATTATATAATCTCTAAAGTCTTAGAGATTATCTAATCTAGCCCTAACCATAAATCAGTTAAGCGAACCAAAATGATAGAAGGAAGAGTAGAAACCCTGACAAAAATGGCGTGTGATTAACAAGTTAAACTTGTTTTACCAATAGCATCAACAGTACCGTCAGCGTCACCAGCATCGTCAGTACAGTCAACATCAGAATAAACAACACCTATAACATCACAAACTCCGTCAGTTCAAAAATCACTGTTTACATCATTACGAATCAATAACGTGTATATTGTATCAACAAGTTATGAAGAATTAACTCATTCCCTCTGAAGAAATTATATATATATTTTATATATATATTTTTTGAAATAAAAAAATAAATCTTTCCGTGTTAAAGCTATTGTGTGTGAATCTTAACTACTCGGTTAATTCATATTACAAATATGCAATAATGTACGTCCCTCACCCGCGACTTAACCATCGTTAACTACAATCTCTGTCTCAATTCAACAAATTTCAATTCCTAATAAATCAAGTATATATTTGATTTTACACTTCATCATTGATGTAACCGAAATTTTTCAGATAACATCATTCGTACTTTGCAAAGTTCACAAGAATTTAACAAAAACCAGCATCACATCTCAACAAATAACGAAGTATTTATTCATAATTTCAATATTATTGAAGAAATACTTATGTAACCTCTAAAGCCTTAAAGGAATTATTCAATTCTAGTTCCAACCGTAAATCGAATGAGTTTAATTTAGTATTAACTCATTAAAATCTATGTTACATCTGAGAAGAATATATACATATATATTTTCATAAAGACTGTAATAAAATTCTTATGTACAAAATATTAATAGTGAAATTTTTTTTAACGGGTAGGTAATACCCGAGAGATATATATAAATTCACAATTAATATGTTACATTCTTCGAATCAGATTAAGCAAATTATCAATTATACTTCCTACTTTCACAATAATATACATTCTTTCATAGAAATCAAAACAACCATACTCATTCAAACCCAATTACATATTCTGATTTTAAAATCTCAGAATTCAATTTGAGATATAACCGGTACCATCACTTTTAGATTCCTACATCTTTCAAAGCTATACTTTGACTTCAAAAGTGTGTTAGAACATCAAATGTATACAAACGATTACAATCTGTGTTCAAACCCTTCGAAAATCTCTGAAGACACTTCAAATAATGAGCAATCGATATGATGATCCAACCACATATTACCCACAGTTATGTACTTAAAAAGCTCTCGAAACCAAAGTCATAATTCAACACATATCTGTGTCAGATCTTTTGGCATTTATTAGCAAAAATAACCTTGCAATTCCTTTGCAAAGTAGCAAATTATATCACAGCTCCAGCAAGACAACTTCGATTTTTTCATTCGGAGTAGCCTTATCATAATTTTGATATATGTGATTACCCTTTTGTTACCGGAGAACCTTTCATATTCCACCACATTAGCAATAAACTTACCAACAACTTCACTGATCTTGGGCATTCCGAAGAATCATTATATTTATCGAAACCTCATCATTTACTCATCTGCCTCTTGTAACGAGAATTGCCATATGAATCATTGGGAATTAGAAATCAGTATTTTGAAATCTCACAGCATGTTGACGCCAACAATTATACATAACGTCTATTTCCAAGGCTTACATACTTCGAATGTGAAGTTTCTGAAAAACACTCTGAACCGCGAACTAGTTCTCGAAATGCTGATGAAGTAACAAAAACTGTAAATGACCTTAGCAGTAAAAAGTTTGATGATAAAGATTAGTGTATTAGCAAAGCTCAGAAATAGAGAAGTTTTGGAACTGAAAAACGGATTGAGCAAAGTATGAAGGAGGCTGTGGACAAATCACAAAGACTGAACTTGCCTTCAAAGAATCCAAATGATTCAGTGTCTGTTGAAGTCATTAACGAATACCTTGCTCCTGACACTAAACCCTTACAGACAACATACTTCATCATCCTCTGATATTAGAAATTCTAAGATATTATCGTATCTTTCATTATAAATATCCTCCATATTTCTGAAGATATTTCCATAACTATTCTTATCTGGAATCATTTATCTCTTTGCGCTATCTGTATTACATCAAAAAGGAAACTGTTTAGTTCCTATACTCTGTAAACCTTTGAGTTTAAAATATGAATATTTTTGAAGTAGTGTTGGAAACTGAAGCATGAGTTAGTATAATATAATGACACTTGATCAACGTGATTATATTACAGTAATTAATGCTGAGTTTCTAAATGGAACGTGATGATTCACAGATCATAACATCATCATTTGCCATGTTATACGACTCTTGTATTCTATTTAACCTCTAAAATATCAAGAAAATATTTCTTGATGATTCGGCTTTTTCTGAGGTATTCTGGTAATTTGACAAGTCAAGATCGTGCCATTACAATTTTCTTCCTAGAACATTAACAATGTTCATTCCAAAATTCACATCTGCAAATTCTGAACCATTACAAGCGGTGCTTAATCGCAAGAAGAAGAAACGAAAGGACAAAACTCCAAAATAGAAATTGGGGTATAAATTGCAGCAAATAAAAGAGAGCATTAACTGTGGATGACAATGATTATAGAAGATAGAAACAGAGACTTTGAAATATAAGGGAAGATATAAAGCCCAACGACAAACCAAAAGTTATAAACCATATATATCGATGCATATAGCAATATAAAGACACGGGAGAACTAGAAACACTATAAACCCAAGAGTATAGTAGAAGTAAATAGATTCTTCCGGCGGTAGATGAAGAAGAAGAATGACCGATATGAAAGTTAGAAGTATATCGAGAATCAGAACTGGATGGAGCATATTGATGAATACTTTAAAATATGAGTTGAGGGGGAAAGAATAGAATGTGATGAAACATGACTAGGAACTTAGAAATCAACAGATTTAACTCACACAATGACGGAATAAGTGAATCAAACCCTCTAGTGAATAGGTTAAGCTTTTGGGATTAATTTAGTCATACCACAACTAAATCAATTGTGATTAGATCAACACTTAGAGCTATTATTCACCACCTGGGTGATTTGGGTTGAGAGACAATCGGAGGAGCTCACCAGATCTGAGTGTGTGTAACAAATGAGAGGCTTAACCTAAAATGAAGAACATAAGACTTTATATACCCCTGCTATTGACTCACCCGCACGATTCATCCATCACACATATGAGTTGGCTTCATCAGCCGTACGGGTGATCACTCACTCGTGTCTTCTCATTTAGGTTGTAATTGTGACTTAGCTCAGCATCAACCGTGTGTATGAGCCTGTCAGCCGTACGAGTGAGGCTTCACTCGGACGTCTGACTAAGTCTAACATAGTCAAACATCTAAATCTCGTTCCTGCAGTTCCTGTAACCACATACAAACACAGATAGGATAATAACGAACGATCATGGTGGCCTGTAAACTGTTGTACCTGCAATGGACGTGGGTAGATGTCTAGGGACTTGCATAAAATGCATCAACAGAAGGTGTGAGTTGTAAGAAAACGAAGGAGGTGAATTTATAAGAAAATTTCTGACAGAACAATTAAAATGGACGATCGCATTTAAAGCGGATCCTAATTCTCTTTGTTACCGGAGAATCAAATCTTATTACAAAGATTTTCTTCAAATCCCTTGAAATCTGGAAATCAATCATATCTACGTCAAATGATAAGATGAATCTACACTTACTCATTTCACTCTTCTATGTTAGCTTCATTCGTACTCTTCATATAAATGGATTGTTTATCCAAATTATTCGCTGATGATAAAACTCTAATTTTCAGCCTGTATGCATCATGAAAACATACTTATTATCATTCACGACCTTTCCACTCAAATTTCGGGACGAAATTTCTTTAACGGGTAGGTACTGTGACAACCCGGAAATTTCCAACCAAATTTAAACTTTATCTTTATATTATTCCAACACGATAAGCAAAGTTTGTTAAGTTAAATCTCAAGAATTTTAAATTGTGTTCATGCATTCATTATAACCTCGACCAAATTCCAACGATTCACGAACCGTTATATATAAATAAATATGTATATATATGTATATATATTATAACTTGAGAATATTAATAAAGTATTAAACGTATAATACTTTACATGAACGTATTTGTTTCAATATGTTTATCGATGGAATTAGAAGATAATATCAAATGATTAATTTATCAGATACATTGTGATATGATTACGGGTCTATGTTATGAGGTCCACTGTGATTTAAGAAATCTATTCTTTTTTACAACATTCAGAAAATGGTAAAGTGATTTATAAGTAAGAACGTGAAGTGTAACTAACTTAGATGTTGGATATCGACAAGTAAGTAACTCGACATTTTTCATTAAGATGATTTCATATGTTTATTTAACCTTTGAACTTTATCCCATGCTTCACCAACAGACTGTAATTTAAAAACTTGAAACCTATTATGAATATATATGATTTTACTTTTCTAAAACGTTTTATGATATAACGATTTCCATTATTTTAACCTTTAAACAAAATGATTCTTAAAAATATATTTGGTTTTGGAAAACAAAATTATTATATTTATTTGATTTAGTTTCAAACGTACAAAAACGTTTTCAGTTTAAAAAGAACTTTATTATTAAAACGTATATAACTTTTATAAATATCTAGAACCACTTTTGACAACTCATTACTTAACCAGTATGATAAAGATAACGATATTTATATTTTATTTTATTAAATATATATAACGATTTAAATTAATATTATATATATTTATACGCGTATTATACGTACATAGTTTTATACTTTTACTATACTTAAACTTTACCTTTACTTTATTTTTTACTTTACTTTGACTTTAATAATTCACTTTAATAATTCATACTTTAATAATTCACTTTAATAATTCATACTTTAATAATTCACTTTAATAATTCATACTTTAATAATTCACTTTAATAATTCATACTTTAATAATTCACTTTAATAATTCATACTTTAATAATTCACTTTAATAATTCAAAAATCTATTATAAATAGAATTCAATAGGTTTCATTATTTCATAGAAACTTGAAAATATTTTTCTCTAAACTCTCTCAATTGATTTACATATATATATTTACTCCGTATTATTTCAAGATATTATTAGTATACATAAAATATTACGTCGGAGTGCGGTCCGGGTGATTTTGAAATTATTTTTCGAGTGGGATTGGATTAAGGAAATTATGGGTTATAGCTATGGAGGTGATTGGGTATGGTTCATGGGTATGCTCATGAGGTCAATATAGTGTTTATCATCTCCGTTGCGTCTACGTACCTTTCCTGCAATATTGAATCTCAATATTGATACGTGAGTACTCATAATTTAACTTTTACATACTAATAGTGTATCCCTGACTAGTGCTCGAGTATATAGGATTATGCATGTTTGTACTTTTGATATTGCCTTTAGTTAGATTATGTTGAATCCTGAATTAGTTATATATGCGACTGAGATAAGGTATAAGATATGCACGTCGTTGGAAAGCTAGCGAAAAATTAAGAACTTTTTAATTAGATATCGAATGATTTCGATGAACGGATTTGAAGTTATAGTCCATCGAATTTTTGTATTATTATTAAAAATGATTATTATTATCGTCGTTCTATTTTATCTTATTATTATTATTATTATTATCTTTATCAATAAAAGGATTTATCATTAAAAATTGTTTTTTTTATTATTATTACTATCGTTATTATCATTAAAGTTATAATTAGTATTATTATTATTATTATTATTATCTAATTATTATTATTATTATCTAATTATTATTATTATTATTATTATTATTATTATTATTATTATTATTATTATTATTATTATCATTATTATTATTATTATTATCATTATTAATATATATATCATTATTTAAAAATGGTTATTGTTATTATTATTATTATTATATTATCATTATCGTTAATAATGTCATAGTAATTATCATTATTAGTATTATTGTAATTAAAACTAATATTAGTAACACCTAATTATTTTGATTACTATTATTATCATTATTATGAGCACGATATAAAAGACGATTAAAAGCTATTAAACGAAACGATTAGGAAATAATGAGTAAGAGTATCATGATGAAATTAAAATATTATAAGATATTGATTTAGATAAAATTATCGTTCTTATTATTTTTATCATTACTATTATTATTAAAAGTATCGTTAGTATCAAAACTATCATTTTAACAAAAATTATCATTTTAACAAAAATTATCATTTTAATAGAAATGTCATTGTTACTATAAAATATCATTTTTATTATCATTTTAAATAGAATTATTATTTTAAAGATAATATTAAAAATTATCGTAAATATTAAAGTTATCATAATTAGAATTATCGTTTTATCATAATATCACCTTAGTAATTATAAATATTGATATTTTTATAATAATAATTATTATTACAAAATAATACAACTTTTACTTACTAACATTATAGATATTATTTTATCAAATAAATATGTAATACAAACATATTTTACTACGTGTAATAAATTACTTTAATAATACCTATCATATTATCTTTATGATATTAAATGAACCCTATAAATTTTATTACTTAATATATATAAAAGTATATTTTATTATATAAATTTTAATATAAAATTTTATTTATTAATAAATGAATTATATTATTTACTCTAATAAATCTTTAAAAATATTTAAAAATATAAAACGACGATATTTAAAATATATTATAATCATGTAAAAATTTTAGAAATCATTTTGAGTCAAATTGACTTTTGTTGACTTTTGCATATTAGTCTCGAGCATTAGGATTGTGGTACACTATGACCTGACCTAATTGTTAGACAAATATTGACCAACATATAATTATATATAATTAATTTAGGTTCGTGAATCCGAGGCCAACCTTGCACTAGTTCAATGACGTTATATGTATTTTCACTACGAAATACAGTATGGTGAGTTTCATTATTCCCTTTTTAAATACTTTTGCAATATATATTTTTGGGACTGAGAATACATGCGCTACTTTTATAAATGCTTTACGAAATAGACACAAGTGATCAAAACTACATTCTATGGTTGAATTATCAAATCGAATATCACCCTATATAGTCTGGTAATCTAAAAATTAGGGAACAGAAACCCTAGTTGACGCGAATCCTAAAGATAGATCTATTGGGCCCAACAAGCCCCATCCAAAGTACCGGATGCTTTAGTACTTCGAAATTTATATCATGTCCGAAGGAGGATCCCGGAATGATGGGGATATTCTTATATGCATATTGTGAATGTCGGTTACCAGGTGTTCAATCCATATGAATGATTTTTGTCTCTATGCATGGGACGTATATTTATGAGAACTGGAAATGAAATTCTTGTGGTCTATTAAAATGATGAAAATGAATGATTATGATAAACTAATGAACTCACCAACCTTTTGGTTGACACTTTAAAGCATGTTTATTCTCAGGTATTAAAGAAATCTTCCGCTGTGCATTTGCTCATTTTAAAGATATTAATTGGAGTCTTTCATGGCATATTTCGAAGAACGTTGCATTCAAGTCATTGAGTTCATTAAAGATTATTATTATTAAGTCAATTTATAGTTGAATAGTGGATATTATGAAATGGTATACATGCCTGTCAATTTTCGATGTAAAGAAAGTTTGTCTTTTAAAAACAAATGCAATGTTTGTAAAATGTATCATATAGAGGTCAAATACCTCGCGATGTAATCAACTATTGTGAATCGTTTATAATGTATATGAACGGGTCCTTTCACATCATTACTACCTTAAGTTCCTTGGATAAACCTACTGGAAAAGAGAAAAATGGATCTAGCTTCAACGGATCCTTGGATGGCTCGAAGTTCTTGAAGCAGAATCATGACACGAAAACAAGTTCAAGTAAGATCATCACTTGAAATAAGATTGTTATAGTTATAGAAATTGAACCAAAGTTTGAATATGATTATTACCTTGTATTAGAATGATAACCTACTGTAAGAAACAAAGATTTCTTGAGGTTGGATGATCACCTTACAAGATTGGAAGTGAGCTAGCAAACTTGAAAGTATTCTTAATTTTATGTAACTAGAACTTGTAGAATATATGAAGAACACTTAGAACTTGAAGATAGAACTTGAGAGAGATCAATTAGATGAAGAAAATTGAAGAATGAAAGTGTTTGTAGGTGTATTTGGTCGTTGGTGTATGGATTAGATATAAAGGATATGTAATTTTGTTTTCATGTAAATAAGTCATGAATGATTACTCATATTTTTGTAATTTTATGAGATATTTCATGCTAGTTGCCAAATGATGGTTCCCACATGTGTTAGGTGACTCACATGGGCTGCTAATAGCTGATCATTGGAGTGTATATACCAATAGTACATACATCTAAAAGCTGTGTATTGTACGAGTACGAATACGGGTGCATACGAGTAGAATTGTTGATGAAACTGAACGAGGATGTAATTGTAAGAATTTTTGTTAAGTAGAAGTATTTTGATAAGTGTATTGAAGTCTTTCAAAAGTGTATAAATACATATTAAAACACTACATGTATATACATTTTAACTGAGTCGTTAAGTCATCGTTAGTCGTTACATGTAAGTGTTGTTTTGAAACCTTTAGGTTAACGATCTTGTTAAATGTTGTTAACCCAATATTTATAATATCAAATGAGATTTTAAATTATTATATTATCATGATATTATCATGTATGAATATCTCTTAATATGATATATATACATTAAATGTCTTTACAACGATAATCGTTACATATATGTCTCGTTTAAAAATCATTAAATTAGTAGTGTTGTTTTTACATATGTAGTTCATTGTTAATATACTTAATGATATGTTTACTTATCATAGTATCATGTTAACTATATATATATCCATATATATGTCATCATATAGTTTTTACAAGTTTTAACGTTCGTGAATCACCGGTCAACTTGGGTGGTCAATTGTCTATATGAAACATATTTCAATTAATCAAGTCTTAACAAGTTTGATTGCTTAACATGTTGGAAACATTTAATCATGTAAATATCAATCTCAATTAATATATATAAACATGGAAAAGTTCGGGTCACTACAGTACCTACCCGTTAAATAAATTTCGTCCCGAAATTTTAAGCTGTTGAAGGTGTTGACGAATCTTCTGGAAATAGATGTGGGTATTTCTTCTTCATCTTATCTTCATGCTCCCAGGTGAACTCGGGTCCTCTACGAGCATTCCATCAAACCTTAACAATTGGTATCTTGTTTTGCTTAAGTATTTTAACCTCACGATCCATTATTTCGACGGGTTCTTCGATGAATTGAAGTTTTTCGTTGATTTGGATTTCATCTAACAGAATAGTGAGATCTTCTTTAGCAAAACATTTCTTCAAATTCGAGACGTGGAAAGTGTTATGTACAGCCACGAGTTGTTGAGGTAACTCAAGTCGGTAAGCTACTGGTCCGACACGATCAATAATCTTGAATGGTCCAATATACCTTGGATTTAATTTCCCTCGTTTACCAAATCGAACAACGCCTTTCCAAGGTGCAACTTTAAGCATGACCATCTCTCCAATTTCAAATTCTATATCTTTTCTTTTAATGTCAGCGTAGCTCTTTTGTCGACTTTGGGCTGTTTTCAACCGTTGTTGAATTTGGATGATCTTCTCGGTAGTTTCTTGTATTATCTCTGGACCCGTAATCTGTCTATCCCCCACTTCACTCCAACAAATCGGAGACCTGCACTTTCTACCATAAAGTGCTTCAAACGACGCCATCTCAATGCTTGAATGGTAGCTGTTGTTGTAGGAAAATTCTGCTAACGCTAGATGTCAATCCAAACTGTTTCCGAAATCAATAACACATGCTCGTAGCATGTCTTCAAGCGTTTGTATCGTCCTTTCGCTCTGCCCATCAGTTTGTGGATGATAGGTAGTACTCATGTCTAGACGAGTTCCTAATGCTTGCTGTAATGTCTGCCAGAATCTTGAAATAAATCTGCCATCCCTATCAGAGATAATAGAGATTGGTATTCCATGTCTGGAGACGACTTCCTTCAAATACAGTCGTTCTAACTTCTCCATCTTGTCATCTTCTCTTATTGGCAGGAAGTGTGCTGATTTGGTGAGACGATCAACTATTACCCAAATAGTATCAAAACCACTTGCAGTCCTTGGCAATTTAGTGATGAAATCCATGGTAATGTTTTCCCATTTCCATTCCGGGATTTCGGGTTGTTGAAGTAGACCTGATGGTTTCTGATGCTCAGCTTTGACCTTAGAACACCTCAAACATTCTCCTACGTATTTAGCAACATCGGCTTTCATACCCGGCCACCAAAAATGTTTCTTGAGATCCTTGTACATCTTCCCCGTTCCAGGATGTATTGAGTATCTGGTTTTATGAGCTTCTCTAAGTACCATTTCTCTCATATCTCTAAATTTTGGTACCCAAATCCTTTCAGCCCTATACCGGGTTCCGTCTTCCCGAATATTAAGATGCTTCTCCGATCCTTTGGGTATTTCATCCTTTAAATTTCCCTCTTTTAAAACTCCTTGTTGCGCCTCCTTTATTTGAGTAGTAAGGTTATTATGAATCATTATATTCATAGATTTTACTCGAATGGGTTCTCTGTCCTTCCTGCTCAATGCATCGGCTACCACATTTGCCTTCCCCGGGTGGTAACGAATCTCAAAGTCGTAATCATTCAATAATTCAATCCACCTACGCTGCCTCATATTCAGTTGTTTCTGATTAAATATGTGTTGAAGACTTTTGTGGTCGGTATATATAATACTTTTGACCCCATATAAGTAGTGCCTCCAAGTCTTTAATGCAAAAACAACCGCGCCTAATTCCAAATCATGCGTCATATAATTTTGTTCGTGAATCTTCAATTGTCTAGACGCATAAGAAATCACCTTCGTTCGTTACATTAATACACAACCGAGACCTTGCTTTGATGCGTCACAATAAATCACAAAATCATCATTCCCTTCAGGCAATGACAATATAGGTGCCGTAGTTAGCTTTTTCTTCAATAACTGGAACGCTTTCTCTTGTTCATCATTCCATTCAAATTTCTTCCCTTTATGCGTTAATGCAGTCAAGGGTTTTGCTATTCTGGAAAAGTCTTGGATGAACCTTCTGTAGTAACCAGCTAGTCCTAAAAACTGGCGTATGTGTTTCGGAGTTTTCGGGGTTTCCCACTTTTCAACAGTTTCTATCTTTGCCGGATCCACCTTAATACCTTCTTTGTTTACTATGTGACCGAGGAATTGAACTTCTTCCAACCAAAATGCATACTTTGAAAACTTAGCGTACAATTCTTCCTTCCTCAATACTTCTAACACCTTTCTCAAATGTTCACCGTGTTCTTGGTCATTCTTTGAGTAAATAAGTATGTCATCAATGAAAACAATGACAAACTTGTCAAGGTATGGTCCACACACTCGGTTCATAAGGTCCATGAACACAGCTGGTGCATTAGTTAAACCAAACGACATGACCATAAACTCGTAATGACCGTAATGTGTTCTGAAAGCAGTCTTTGGAATATCATCTTCTTTCACCCGCATTTGATGATACCCGGAACGTAAGTCAATCTTTGAATAAACAGACGAGCCTTGTAGTTGATCAAATAAGTCGTCGATTCTCAGTAGTGGGTAGCGGTTCTTGATGGTAAGTTTGTTCAACTCTCGGTAGTCGATACACAACCTGAATGTACCATCTTTCTTCTTGACAAACAAAACAGGAGCTCCCCACGGTGATGTGCTTGGTCGAATGAAACCACGCTCTAAAAGTTCTTGTAATTGGCTTTGCAGTTCTTTCATCTCGTTGGGTGCGAGTCTGTAAGGAGCACGAGCTATTGGTGCAGCTCCTGGTACAAGATCTATTTGAAATTCAACGGATCGATGTGGGGGTAATCCCAGTAATTCTTTCGGAAATACATCGGGAAATTCTTTTGCAATGGGAACATCATTGATGCTCTTTTCTTCAGTTTGTACTTTCTCGACGTGTGCTAGAACAGCATAGCAACCTTTTCTTATTAGTTTTTGTGCCTTCAAATTACTAATAAGATGTAGCTTCGTGTTGCCCTTTTCTCCGTACATCATTAAGGGTTTTCCTTTTTCTCGTATAATGCGAATTGCATTTTTGTAACAAACGATCTCTGCTTTTACTTCTTTCAACCAGTCCATACCGATTATCACATCAAAACTCCCTAACTCTACTGGTATCAAATCAATCTTAAATGTTTCGCTAACCAGTTTAATTTCTCGATTCCGACATATATTATCTGCTGAAATTAATTTACCATTTGCTAATTCGAGTAAAAATTTACTATCCAAAGGTGTCAATGGATAACTTAATTTAGCACAAAAATCTCTACTCATATAGCTTCTATCCGCACCCGAATCAAATAAAACGTAAGCAGATTTATTGTCAATAAGAAACGTACCCGTAACAAGCTCCGGGTCTTCCTGTGCCTCTGCCGCATTAATATTGAAAACTCTTCTGCGGCCTTGTCCATTTGTGTTCTCCTGGTTCGGGCAATTTCTAATAATGTGGCCCGGTTTTCCACATTTATAACAAACTACATTGGCATAACTTGCTCCGATACTACTTGCTCCGCCATTACTCTTTCCGACACCATTTGTTCCTTTCGTTCTTTTAACCCCTGGTCCGTAGACCTCACACTTCGTCGCGCTATGACCATTTCTTTTACACTTGTTGCAAAATTTGGTGCAGAACCCCGAGTGATACTTTTCACACCTTTGGCATAGCTGCTTCTGATTGTTGTTGTTGTTGCGGTTATTATTGTTGTTGGGATGATTGTTGTAGTTGCTATTGTTGTTGTTAGGCCGTTTGTTGTAGTTGCGATTGATGTTGCGATTGTTGGGATAATTGTTGCGATTATTTTTGTAATTGTTGTTGTTGTTGTATTGGTGATTCTTATCACCGTTTTCCTCCCACTTTCTTTTGACTTGCTTCACATTGGCCTCTTCAGCACTCTGTTCTTTAATTCTTTCTTCAATCTGGTTCACTAGTTTGTGAGCCATTCTACATGCCTGTTGTATGGAGGCGGGCTCGTGTGAACTTATATCTTCTTGGATTATTTCTGGTAATCCTTTCACAAACGCGTCGATCTTCTCTTCCTCATCTTCGAATGCTCCCGGACACAATAGGCACAATTCTGTGAATCGTCTTTCGTACGTGGTAATATCAAATCCTTAGGTTCGTAACCCTCTAAGTTCTGTCTTGAGCTTATTGACCTCGGTTCTGGGACGGTACTTCTCGTTCATCAAGTGCTTGAATGCTGACCACGGTAGTGCGTACGCATCGTCTTGTCCCACTTGCTCTAGATAGGTATTCCACCATGTTAACGCAGAACCTGTGAAGGTATGCGTAGCGTACTTCACTTTGTCCTCTTCAGTACACTTACTTATGGCAAACACCGATTCGACCTTCTCGGTCCACCGTTTCAATCAGATCGGTCCTTCGGTTCCATCAAATTCCAAAGGTTTGCAGGCAGTGAATTCTTTGTAGGTGCATCCTACACGATTTCCTGTACTGCTAGATCCAAGGTTATTGTTGGTATGTAGCGCAGCCTGTACTGCGGCTATGTTTGAAGCTAGAAAAGTACGGAATTCCTCTTCATTCATATTCACGGTGTGTCGAGTAGTCGGTGCCATTTCCTTCAAAATAGTCAAATGGAACAAGTTAATCATACAGAATATTAAGAGTAGTTAATAGTATTTCATAGCATAATATGAACTCATTTATAAAAGCTTTTTCTTCATATTAGCGTTTTATAAGTTTAAATTCGGGTAGTACCTACCCGTTAAGTTCATACTTAGTAGCTAATATACAATTCAACTACTACAATTCTATATGAAAAAATGATTATAATAATATTTCGCCTTCAAACTTTTACACAATATTTTACAAACTTACAATACCGCTTATTTTACATATAGCATGAAATATAGCACACAATAAATTTGATACAAGATGGTTGTGAAGATAATTCTAGCTAGTACACTAGTCGTTCAGCAAAGGCAATAAAGACACGTAATTCATACGTCCAGAAACAAGTCATGCATTCTGGTTTTACTAGGATTACTTCCCATCCTTGGTCTTGTGGAACATAACCGTTATGGCCGTTGATAAGACAGCGTGTTGTAACGTCATCAAAGGGACGAGGGTTACGTAATGTCCAACAGTCCCGTAACAATCTAAAAACCTCATTTCTTACCCCAATTACCGACTCCGTCACTTGTGGGAACGTTTTGTTTAATAGTTGTAGCCCGATGTTCTTGTTCTCACTTTGGTGAGAAGCAAACATTACTAATCCGTAAGCATAACATGCTTCTTTATGTTGCATGTTAGCCGCTTTTTCTAAATCACGAAGTCCAATATTCGGATATATTGAGTCAAAATAATTTCTTAACCCGTTGCGTAAAATAGCATTTGGGTTCCCCGCAATATATGCGTCAAAGTAAACACATCGTAACTTATGGATTTCCCAATGTGATATTGCCCATCTTCCGAACGAAAGCCTTTTATAAACCAAGGCATTCTTGGAACGTTCTTCGAATGTCTTACAAACTGATCTCGCCTTAAATAGTTGTGCCGAGGAATTCTGATCGACTCTAGACAAGATTTCATCAATCATGTCTCCGGGTAGGTCTCTTAAAATATTGGGTTGTCTATCCATTTTATGTTTTATACTGTAAAATAGACAAGAGTTAGATTCATAAAAAAAATACTTATTAATACAAGCAATTTTTTTTACATATATCATAAAGCATAAGCACACTATATTACATATATTACACCACACGAATATAACTATCTTATTCCGACTCGCTCGTTTCTTCTTGTTCGGTTTTGGTTCGTTTTGCCAAGTTTCTAGGGATATATGATGTTCCCCTAATACGAGCCGTCGTTATCCACATTGGTTTAGAAAAACCTGGTGGTTTAGAGGTTCCCGGGTCATTGTTACAACTTAAGGACTTCGGGGGTTGACGATACATATAAAGTTCATCGGGGTTGGAATTAGATTTCTCTATTTTTATGCCCTTTCCCTTATTATTTTCTTTTGCCTTTTTAAATTCAGTTGGGGTAATTTCTATAACATCATCGGAATTCTCGTCGGAATCCGATTCATCGGAGAATTGGTAATCCTCCCAATATTTTGCTTCCTTGGCGGAAACTCCATTGACCATAATTAACCTTGGTCGGTTGGTTGAGGATTCTCTTTTACTTAACCGTTTTATTATTTCCCCCACCGGTTCTATTTCTTCTTCCGGTTCCAATTCTTCTTCCGGTTCCGATTCTTCTTCCGGTTCCGACTCTTCTTCCGGTTCCTCTTCGGGAACTTGTGAATCAGTCCACGAATCATTCCAATTTACATTTGACTCTTCATTATTATTAGGTGAGTTAATGGGACTTGTTCTAGAGGTAGACATCTATCACATAATATCAAACACGATAAGAGATTAATATATCACATAATATTCATATGTTAAAAATATATAGTTTCCAACAAAAATGTTAAGCAATCATTTTTAAAGAAAACACGGTCGAAGTCCAGACTCACTAATGCATCCTAACAAACTCGATAAGACACACTAATGCAAATTTTCTGGTTCTCTAAGACCAACGCTCTGATACCAACTGAAATGTCCCGTTCTTATTGATTAAAAACGTTCCATATTAATTGATTTCGTTGCGAGGTTTTGACCTCTATATGAGACGTTTTTCAAAGACTGCATTCATTTTTAAAACAAACCATAACCTTTATTTCATAGATAAAGGTTTTAAAAAGCTATACGTAGATTATCAAATAATGATAATCTAAAATATCCTGTTTACACACGACCATTACATAATGGTTTACAATACAAATATGTTACAACAAAATAAGTTTCTTGAATGCAGTTTTTACACAATATCATACAAGCATGGACTCCAAATCTTGTCCTTATTTAAGTATGTGACAGCGGAAGCTCTTAATAATCACCTGAGAATAAACATGCTTAAAACGTCAACAAAAATGTTGGTGAGTTATAGGTTTAACCTATATATATCAAATCATAATAATAGACCACAATATTTCATATTTCAATACACATCCCATACATAGAGATAAAAATCATTCATATGGTGAACACCTGGTAACCGAAATTAACAAGATGCATATATAAGAATATCCCCATCATTCCGGGACACCCTTCGGATATGATATAAATTTCGAAGTACTAAAGCATCCGGTACTTTGGATGGGGTTTGTTAGGCCCAATAGATCTATCTTTAGGATTCACGTCAATTAGGGTGTCTGTTCCCTAATTCTTAGATTACCAGACTTAATAAAAAGGGGCATATTCGATTTCGATAATTCAACCATAGAATGTAGTTTCACGTACTTGTGTCTATTTTGTAAATCATTTATAAAACCTGCATGTATTCTCATCCCAAAAATATTAGATTTTAAAAGTGGGACTATAACTCACTTTCACAGATTTTTACTTCATCGGGAAGTAAGACTTGGCCACTGGTTGATTCACGAACCTATAACAATATATACATATATATCAAAGTATGTTCAAAATATATTTACAACACTTTTAATATATTTTGATGTTTTAAGTTTATTAAGTCAGCTGTCCTCGTTAGTAACCTACAACTAGTTGTCTACAGTTAGATGTACAGAAATAAATCGATAAATATTATCTTGAATCAATCCACGACCCAGTGTATACGTATCTCAGTATTGATCACAACTCAAACTATATATATTTTGGAATCAACCTCAACCCTGTATAGCTAACTCCAACATTCACATATAGAGTGTCTATGGTTGTTCCGAAATATATATAGATGTGTCGACATGATAGGTCGAAACATTGTATACGTGTCTATGGTATCTCAAGATTACATAATATACAATACAAGTTGATTAAGTTATGATTGGAATAGATTTGTTACCAATTTTCACGTAGCTAAAATGAGAAAAATTATCCAATCTTGTTTTACCCATAACTTCTTCATTTTAAATCCGTTTTGAGTGAATCAAATTGATATGGTTTCATATTGAACTCTATTTTATGAATCTAAATATAAAAAGTATAGGTTTATAGACGGAAAAATAAGTTACAAGTCGTTTTTGTAAAGGTAGTCATTTCAGTCGAAAGAACGACGTCTAGATGACCATTTTAGAAAACATACTTCCACTTTGAGTTTAACCATAATTTTTGGATATAGTTTCATGTTCATAATAAAAATCATTTTCTCAGAATAACAACTTTTAAATCAAAGTTTATCATAGTTTTTAATTAACTAGCCCAAAACAGCCCGCGGTGTTACTACGACGGCGTAAATCCAGTTTTACGGTGTTTTTCGTGTTTCCAGGTTTTAAATCATTAAGTTAGCATATCATATAGATATAGAACATGTGTTTAGTTGATTTTAAAAGTCAAGTTAGAAGGATTAACTTTTGTTTGCGAACAAGTTTAGAATTAACTAAACTATGTTCTAGTGATTACAAGTTTAAACCTTCGAATAAGATAGCTTTATATGTATGAATCGAATGATGTTATGAACATCATTACTACCTTAAGTTCCTTGGATAAACCTACTGGAAAAGAGAAAAATGGATCTAGCTTCAACGGATCCTTGGATGGCTCGAAGTTCTTGAAGCAGAATCATGACACGAAAACAAGTTCAAGTAAGATCATCACTTGAAATAAGATTGTTATAGTTATAGAAATTGAACCAAAGTTTGAATATGATTATTACCTTGTATTAGAATGATAACCTACTGTAAGAAACAAAGATTTCTTGAGGTTGGATGATCACCTTACAAGATTGGAAGTGAGCTAGCAAACTTGAAAGTATTCTTGATTTTATGTAACTAGAACTTGTAGAATATATGAAGAACACTTAGAACTTGAAGATAGAACTTGAGAGAGATCAATTAGATGAAGAAAATTGAAGAATGAAAGTGTTTTTAGGTGTATTTGGTCGTTGGTGTATGGATTAGATATAAAGGATATGTAATTTTGTTTTCTTGTAAATAAGTCATGAATGATTACTCATATTTTTGTAATTTTATGAGATATTTCATGCTAGTTGCCAAATGATGGTTCCCACATGTGTTAGGTGACTCACATAGGCTGCTAAGAGCTGATCATTGGAGTGTATATACCAATAGTACATACATCTAAAAGCTGTGTATTGTACGAGTACGAATACGGGTGCATACGAGTAGAATTGTTGATGAAACTGAACGAGGATGTAATTGTAAGCATTTTTGTTAAGTAGAAGTATTTTGATAAGTGTATTGAAGTCTTTCAAAAGTGTATAAATACATATTAAAACACTACATGTATATACATTTTAACTGAGTCGTTAAGTCATCGTTAGTCGTTACATGTAAGTGTTGTTTTGAAACCTTTAGGTTAACGATCTTGTTAAATGTTGTTAACCCAATATTTATAATATCAAATGAGATTTTAAATTATTATATTATCATGATATTATCATGTATGAATATCTCTTAATATGATATATATACATTAAATGTCTTTACAACGATAATCGTTACATATATGTCTCGTTTAAAAATCATTAAATTAGTAGTGTTGTTTTTACATATGTAGTTCATTGTTAATATACTTAATGATATGTTTACTTATCATAGTATCATGTTAACTATATATATATCCATATATATGTCATCATATAGTTTTTACAAGTTTTAACGTTCGTGAATCACCGGTCAACTTGGGTGGTCAATTGTCTATATGAAACATATTTCAATTAATCAAGTCTTAACAAGTTTGATTGCTTAACATGTTGGAAACATTTAATCATGTAAATATCAATCTCAATTAATATATATAAACATGGAAAAGTTCGGGTCACTACAATTTACTGAAATGCTTGTAACATCACAATCCTTTTGAGAAAACCTAGGCAGATCACACTCATGTTATCTCTTTTAAGTACCCCCGCATTGATAATAAAATGCACTCCATAGAAGAACCTGTAGAAGTTATGGATTGTGAGATCAAACGTTTAGAAACAGGACAACAATTCCTATTGTTAAAAATCCGTTGGAATTCGCGTAGAGGCCCCGAATATACCTGGGAACGTGAAGACCAAATTAGATGAAAATATCCACATATCTACCGTAAATGCATCCGAGAAGATCTTCCTGAAACTTCGGGACGAAGTTTAAATTAATGGGGAGGTACTATAACAACCCTCACTTTTCCATTCTGAATTTACCAAATTTCCCTTAGGGTTTCAACGTCATATTCTGTGCATCAACATTAGGGTTGTTATCCATTTGGACAAACAAACATTAATACTTTCATTAAATGATCGTAATTATTATTAAAACCCTAATATTATATAAAACCCTAAACCTAACCCTATGCATTAAATGCTAAACCCTAATACCATTTAATATTTAATATTAAACTCTAACCCTAATACTAAAATAAACTATATGTAATAATATTAAATGATGACATTTGTAAAATTAAAAACTAATTAGAACCTAATTAAATATTTATAAAAGTTAGGGACTAATAAATAATCAGATAAAATGTAAATTTAAATGTAACCCTAATAATAATAATAATAATAAAATATGTATATATATAAACCACATAAATAAATAATAAGTGCCGGTTAAAAAAATATATAAATAAATAACAAATGTTAGTAAAAGAAATCGGCTAGTTGTAAAAAAATAGGGAATGAACTTGATCACTAAGTTTCCCCAATCCTAGTTAAATCCTAATACACTCCTTGATCACCAAGTTAATTAGAATCCTAATCTTGATCCAACATATGATTTGTTCCCTATAAAAGGCATCATGATATTCCATAATCTCATCACTAAAATAAACCATTAAACTTGCTGAAATTAGTCGACTAAATCCTCAGCTTTTTCCCTTCTTCCTTATCGACTAAAAACCATCCTTCAAAGCCCTTTAGGTCGATTCATAAATCTCCCAAAACAAAAGCCTGCATCGACTCGCAAATCATCACACAACAGCCTATTTTTCCTGACTGAATTCGTGGTCTCTTATAGCCATAAAAGTCGACTTTTGCTCTTGTTTTTACTGTAACATTCGACCACTACAACAGCCCAATAATCTGCTGTGTTTCCTACTTGTTTGCGAGCCAAAACAGCCCAAGAAACTCTTGTTTTGGTTCGTGATTTTCTGCTGTATTCAGCTCCTGTTTCAACACCAAAACAGACCGAATAATTGATCAAATTGTAGCTGCAAAGTTGCTGCTGCTGTCTTGAAATTACTATCGAGCTATCCAGACCCAAAAGACCTAATTTGGGTTGTCCTTGCTGCTACTGGTTCGTGCATGACCAGGTTCCAAGAAAAACAGCCTTCAATTGGATCGTAACCTGGGCTGCTATTTTCTGTGTTTTCTGTACGCATCATAATCACCATCTTGTTCTTGATCTTCACCTTCTAAAGGTAGCCCTACACCCTAGCTTCATGTTACTCATAATTTATTTACTTTAAGTATTATTGTTAATAAAAATAAGTTAATGAATAATAATAATAATAATGACATGAGTTAGTTAAAATATTTATGTACGAATAAGATTAAAAGTATTATGAACTATGTATGATTATGAAGTATTATGAATAAGTTAAAAAGATTGATAAAAGTTGATTAATGAGATTGTGTTGAAGATTAATAAGAATGGGAATAATGATAATGAATATGATTAATAAGTTAAGATCATGAGTAAATATTGATATGGATATGGTTAAAGATAAAGGATGCATGATCATAATAATAAGAATATAAATGTATTGTTAATGAGGTTAATCATGTCAAGTTAACAAGAAGATTATGATATAGTGATGGGTAATGTTATTAGGATTATGATAGAAGTAGGTTATGAGGTTATGATAAAAGTGTAATTATAAGAATTTGATTATGATAAAGATTTATGATTAAAGGATTATGATTTTATGTAAGTAAGCTAGGAGATTAATTAGTTATAATGAAAGATTAGTGTTTTGATTAATAAGCTAGATAATGATAATAGTTGTAAGATTATGATAAAGATAATGGTGATGATAAAAAGGTATGAACTAGTATTATGATTATGATTTTATGTAGGTGAAGGTAGGAGAATTAATGAAATATGGATAAAAGATAATGAAGTTTATGATTTTATGTGAAAAGCTAATAAGCTAGTTAATGAAAATAGATAAAGATTTTGATTAAAGATATAATGAAGGTTACGAATAATTATTAGGCTTATGATCTCATGTGAATGCTACTAGGTTAAGATTATGATAAAAGGTTATGATTATGGATTAGTAAAGTATTTATGATAATGGTATAAGTGCATGCATGCATGCATACGTACGTATGTGCATGTATACACTGTATGTATATATGTACGTGTATATGTAAATATATGCATACGTGTATATGTATATGTATATATGTATGTATATGTACTTGCGAATGTATGTTTGAATGTGTGTTATGTAAGTATTATAATAAGATAGTAAACATAATAATAAAAAGTAATAAGTGTGTGTGTGTGTATATATATATATATATATATATATATATATATACGTATCATCTTACACTTATATATATGTAATACCTACACCTAATATATATATATGCCATATAGTTATGAACACATACATGTATAAATAAAGAATATATATATATATGTATGTATCACCTAAGTACAATTATATATGCAACATATACTGATAAGATACATAATAGTTGAATAATTAAAGACTAATAATACTATTATTAGTATAACTTATACACTTATTTATATGGTAACACTTAAGTACACTAAGTATATTATCACTTATATAAATATAACTTTTCTCTAGAACAGTCACTGTGAATATAGTTTACTATATTAATAAACAAACTTTATGTCTATTAGACATTAACTAATCAAACATAATATCTCTAGGTTGAGATCTCTGTGTTCAACACTCCGATCATATAACTTGCGTGGAATATCTATCCACTAGTAAGGTGAACTTCATAGCTCCTCTTTTTACTGTTTCTTAACTGTTTTATAACTTTGGGGTGAGACACATGCTTGCTTTTAAACTATTTTACGCTTAGACACAAGTACTCAAACTTTATTTTGATCAGTTCAAACTGTTTGCTAACATGCTTTGATTCATGCTTAATCCCTACCATGATATCGTTAATTACTGGAATTTGGTAAGCTTAGTTATTGTGATAGCGCTATTGAGGGTGACGTCTCTATCCGGATGACCGCTGGTCAATGGATACATAATAACGATGAACGACACGAACGTGATGTGTTTAGGGTAACTAATGGTTAGTATCAATATCATATACACCAGCACTACTACCGAACTGATTAAACCGCTTATTTAAATCTTGTGGTCTAAAAACTTGTTATAATTATTAAACCTATGTTGTCCACTCAACCATTTTGGTTGACACTTTAAGCATGTATTGTCTCAGGTACTTAGATATATTGCTTCCGCTGTAGAACTCTGTTGTTACTTAGAAGTCAAGCCGAGCACTGGGACCAGAGTTAACATCCGCGTCAATGGCGATTTTGGCAGGGTGTTACAAAAAATAAAACATAAAACTCTCCAAAAACGACAAGCATGGGTTGGGCTGTTATACTTATTAAAGAATTAGCAGATATGAGCTTTAAAAAATCCGTCAATAAACAAAGCGCAGAATCATATGCTTAAAAAATGGTTATTAACTAAAATACTCATTTTTCGAACGACCTATAACGATACACCCTAAAAAAAAGTTGTCAAAATGCCCTTTTATGCCCTTGCGACCTTGCAACTTGGGCTTGCAACCTTGTGGATGCCGAGTCACAAGGAGGTCTTGCGACCTTTGCGACTAAGCACGACCAAAGAGGATCAAAAATTTTTCAGATTGGGATATCTTTTGATTCATAGCTCATGTTTAGATACCGTTTTTTAAATTGTGTATTATATATATATATATATATATATATATATATATATATATATATATATATATATATATATATATATATATATATATATATATATATATATATATATATATATTTATATTAAAAATGAAATCCCAATTTTTATTCAAAATTTGACCGCATATAGCCAGTTGCGATAAATGTTCAAATGTGTGCCTAAATCGGAGGTATAGATAACATTTCAACATTTCAAAGTTGTGATATATGTACAAATGTGTGACTAAAAACGGTGCCTAAATCGGAGTTACGACTAAAAAGATATAATGTTTCAAAATTTTAAGTTTACCTATGCTTGGTCGCATATGGTTGCAAGCCCATGTTGTAAGGCTTTGCGATTTTTGATGGCATTTTGACAAATTTTTTAAGAAGGATCATTAGGGTGCTTCCAATGGTGAAGTTCCTCCCTTCCCAGGGGCCAGGACTAGGTGTCACATCAGCACTTCCGTTTCAGGACTAAAGTCAGGACTAAACACTCTCAACAGTGACACTCATTCTTCCATATTTTTATTATTATTTTTAAATCAAATAATTATAATTATTTATATTATAAATTATAAATACTTATTAACATAAAACTAAAATTTCATTAAAAATAAAAAAACATTACAATAATTAAAATTTAAAACATTAGCGATAAATAAAATGCGACATAAATTTAAATAAAACACTACAAACTAAACAATCAAACTACTCGTCCTCGTCTGAAGGTGCCAATTCCTTAGCATATTTTTTCTTAAGTCTCGCCCGAGCCCTCATCACCATTTTATATTCGTCGGGAGGTAAGTCACGTGACACCGGTTTGAAAAGAAGCTTTAAACTTTTTAACATTGTTCTCGTCTCGCTTTCTTCACAAAGCTTTTTCATGGTTCGATTCGCCACTAGTTGAGAAGCTTCGGCGGATTGAGCTATCGTTAATCCTAATTCATTGGATGATATATGACTCGCGGCATCGGAAGAATACGAATCCCTTTAACTTTTAGCTCGACTTGGAGGTGTCGTATTAGGTCGTGATCCTTAAGTAAATTTTCAAATTGCGTTGGGTCGAGGTTCGTGCTTGTGTTCGGGTTGGAACTTCTGTGACGACCCGGAAATTTTTGACCAAATTTAAACTTAATCTTTATATGATTTCGACAAGATAAGCAAAGTCTATAATATTGATTCTCAAAATTTTTGAACTAATGTTATATATTCAGTTAACCTTTGACTGTTGACCGACGATTCACGAACATCTATTTGTAAATATATATATATATATATATATATATATATATATATATATATATATATATATATATACAATAAGTTGGAATATTAATTATTAAAATTAATTATAAATAACTTGCAATGTGTATTTAAAAACTGATTTATGTATATTAAATAAAGATATATACATATATATAATTTCAAGTTATTTAGTAAACGATAGTAACATTCGTTTATTGATTCGATTGATATTTAGATAAGTTAACTAAAACGTTTAAGATGAACAAGTAAAACACTAATTTGCTATAGTATTTTCGAATTGCTACAGTACCCGAAAAGCTACAGTGTTTTTGAAAACCACTATTTGCTACAGTAAAAATCATTTTGCTACAGTAAAACACTATTTCAAAATGAAAATGTATGTATATTTTACAAATGTTATAAAATATAATATTAACTTAGATATAAAATGTTTTGATTTAAAATAATATTATTATATAATAAGACGTTAATTTATAGACGCAAATGACCAAAACACTCGAACGTACAAGATACACTTCGGGTAACATAGTTATTGGTAATGTAAGTCTATATTTTGACAAAGGTACACGTCGCGAAACGTAAAGTACAAGTTATTAAAACATACGAAGTAACGTTCGAAAATCCAGAACCGGGACATAAGTCAAGTGACAACGTACAAGTAATCGGAACTAAAATTACAAGTCACCTATACACGAGAATATAATATAATATATATATAATTAATATAAATTATATATATTATATATATAATTATAAAATTATGTCGACGAGCTAGATAACAAAACATGTATGAGCTGGAAATCCATCCCATGCGATCGCATGGGAAATGGTCTTGGAAGCCATGCGATCGCATGGCAGTCTTAGTCAGGACACATCTATAAAGCTCGATCATTTTTCTGCGAATCCATTCATCCCTCTCTCAATCTCTCTGCTCTATATACATATATATTTATATTATTATTATTATTATTATTATTATTATTATTATTATTATTATTATTATTATTATTATTATTATTATTATTATTATTATTATTAATCTTATTATTATTATCAGTAGTATAATAATTATTAGTATTATACATAAAATATTACGACGAAGTTAAGTCCAAATGATTTCAAAATGATTTTTTCGAGCGGGAAAGAGCTAAGGAAATTATGAGTTATAGCTAAGGAGGTGATGGGTATTATTAGGGGGTATTGCTCGAGTATATATGTTTATGCATGCTTGTGTGCTAAATTTCGTCGTTAGATAGTTT